>NC_052146.1:198377936-198604595 GCF_902713615.1 Scyliorhinus canicula | reverse complement strand
CCCCCCCCCCCCCCCCCACCCCCCCCCCCCCCCCCCCCCCCCCCCCCCCCCCCCCCCACTCCTCGCCCCCGCTCCAGGAAAGCCCACTTAACTCGCAGGGTCTTCCCCACCCACACAAACCCAGAGATCAGCGCATTGACCTTCTTGAAGGATGACTTCACAATGAAGATTGGGAGGTTCTGAAATATGAATAGAAACTTTGGCAGCACCATCATTTTTACTGTCTGCACCCACCCCGTCAGCAATAGAGGGAGCACATCCCACCTCTTAAAGTCCCCCCTCATCTGCTCCACAAACCGAGTCAAGTTCAGCTTGATGCCCAAGTACCAAGATGCTCAAGTACCTAAATCTTGTTCCCACTACCTTAAATGGCAGCTGCCCATATCACCTCTCCTGCCCGTTTCAATCAGGAACACCTCGCTCTTTCCCATATTCAACTTGTACCCGGAGAATTCGTCAAATTCCTCCAAACTCCCGATAATGTCCCCAATGGATCCACAATGTATAACAGCAGGTCACCACATACACCGAGACCCTAAGTTCGGCGCCCTCCCGCACAATCCCTCTCCAGTCCCCCGACTCGCTATGTGCCATTGCTAGCGGCTCTGTCACCAAAAGAAAGAGGAGCGGGGAGAACGGATACCCCTGCCTCATCCCCCGATGCAGCTCAAAATATCTCACTCGGTCCGACTGGCACGTTATATAGCAACCAGACCCAGTTCACAAACCCCTGTCCAAACCCAAACCGCCCCAGCACCTCCTCCCACAAATACTGCCAAGCCACCAGGTCAAATGCCTTCTCCTCATCCATCTCCACCTCCTGCCCTCCTGCCCCTCCGAAGTCATCATGATTACATTGAGCAGTCTCCTCACATTCGCCGCCAACTGCGCAACATTTACAAAACCTATTTGGTCCTTGCCTATCACCCCCGGGACACAGACCTTTATTCGCAACTTTCGCCCACAACTTGGCCTCTATGTTCAATAAAGACATTGGGTGGAACGACCCACACTGCTCGGGATCCTTGTCCTTTTTCAATATCAGGAGATGGAAGCCTGTGTCAATGTAGGGCGTGTTCCTCCCTCTCCATTGTATCATTATACGCCCTCACCAGCAGTGGCCCCAAACTTTTTATCGAACTCCACTGGGAACCCATCCGGCCTGGGCCTTCACTGCCTGCATTGCCCCCATGCTCTCCATCACCTCCCTCAACCCAATTGGGGCCCCCAATACCTGCACCAGCTCCTCGTCCACCCTGGGAAACCCCAGTCCGTCCAAAACCCACCGCATCTCCTCCTGGCCGGGGGCTCCAACTCGTATAGCCTCCTATAAAACGCCTCAAACACGCCATTCACCTCCTCCGGGTCCAACACCACCATACCCTTATCGTCCTTTATTCTGTCAATCTCACTCGCCGCCTCTTGCTTCCTCAACTGATGGGCCAACATCCTGCTCGCCTTCTCCCCATGCTCATACACTGCCCCTCTGGCCCTCCGTAACTGCCCCACTGCCTTCCCCGTGGACACTAATCCAAACTCCATCTGAAGCCTCTGCCACTCCTTCAACAGCCCTGCCTCTGGGGTCTCCGAATACCTCCTATCCACCCTCAGGATCTCATCAGTGAGCCTTGACATCTCCGCATGCTCTGCATTCTTCCTGTGCGCCCGATTGAGATGAACTCCCTCCCCCCTGACCACTGCCTCGAGTGCCTCTCACAACGTGGCATCCGTGACCTCCTCCCGTGTTGTTCAACTCCAACTCCCGAATGGCAATCTTCACCCATTCACACACCTCCTCCTCCGCCAACAGCCCCACATCCAGTCTCCACTGTGTGCGCTGACCCCCCAGTCCACCTGCAAATCCACCCAATGAGGTGGGTTGTCAGAGACCATGATCACGGAATACTCCGAGTCCCCCATCCCCACCAGCAACATCTTGTCCAACTCGAAAAAGTCAATCCGGGAGTACATCCGGTGCACGTGGGAGAAATACGAAAATTCCTCTGCTTTCCCGAACCTCCACGGGTCCACCGCCCACCCAGCCACCCCCACCCCCATATGCTCCATAAACCCCTTCAGCTTCTTCGCCACTGCTGACACCTTCTCCAACCTTGGGTCCAAGCATGGCTTGATAACCGTATTAGAATCACCCCCCATGATCAACCGGTGTGAATCCACGTCAGGAATATTCGTCAGCACCCACCTCATGAAATCTACATCACCCCAGTTTGGGGCATAAACATTTACCAGCACCAACGGCAGCCCCTCCAGCTTCCCACTCACCATCACGAACTTCCCCCCTGAATCTGCCACAATGTTCCCCACCTCGAATGCGACCCGCTTATTCACCAGCACCACCACCAATCTTGACTTCATATTCAATCCCGAGTGGAACACCTGCCCTTCCCATCCCCTCCTCAATGTTGTCTGGTCCCTTACTTTTAAGTGTCTCCTGCAAAAAGGCCATGTCTGCTTTCAGATTCCTCAGGTGCGCGAACAAACGTGAGCGTTTGACTGACCCATTCAGCTCCCTCAAGTTCCATGTGCACTGGACAGAGGGGCTCCCCCGCCCCGCTCCCCTGCCGAACAGCCACATCCCCTCTTGGGTCAGCTCCCGGCCCATGTCACACGACCCCGCAGGCCCACCCTTGGATGTCCACCATCATTGATCCCTTGCCATCGGTGACACATCCTTGTCAGCAACCCCCCCACCCCCTTAAACAAAACATTATCCCCACCCCCCTGCACCGACCACCTGACAACAAGGGGTAGCACGGTAGCAGAAGTGGGGCAGCACGGTAGCACAAGTGGATAGCACTGTGGCTTCACAGCGGTTCAATTCCCTGCTGGGTCACTGTCTGTGCGGAGTCTGCACGTGCTCCCTGTTGTTGCGTGGGTTTCCTCTGGGTGCTCCGGTTTCCTCCCACAGTCCAAAGACGTGCCGGTTAGGTGGATTGGCCATGCTAAACTGTCCTTAGTGACCAAAAAAGGTGAGGAGGAGTTATTGGGTTACGGGGATAGGGTGGAAGTGAGGGCTTAAGTGGGTTGGTGCAGACTCAATGGGCCGAATGGCCTCCTTCTGCACTGTATGTTCTATGTTAACCCCGCACTGCACTCCCATTAACTAGCCCACCCAGCTAGCATGGTGGTCCCCGCCCAAGGCCTCCAACCTCGCTGCAACCCCCAATTCCCCTCACCCCCCCCCGTCCGTACCCCCTAAAGAGCAACAAAATGTGCACTCACCCTCGATGCTCCCCCATGAAAATCATGCCCTCCGGAAACCCTGCCATCAAAAACTCCTCAAAGTAATACCCAAAAAAGATAAAGACCTGACGGAATGTGGATCATACAGACCCATTTCACTGCTGAATGTGGGCGGGAAAATACTCGCAAAGGTCCTGGCCAAAATTCTGGAGGGTTGCGTGACAGAGGTGATCGCAGAGGACCAAATGGGCTTTGTCAAGGGTAGTCAGCTCACAACGAACATCAGACAGCTGCTGAATGTGACAATGACACACCCCCCCCCCGCCGGGGAGAGAACACCAGAGGTGATCGTCTCCCTGGACGCAGAAAAGGCCTTTGACAGAGTCGAATGGAGCTACCTCCTCGAGGTACTGGAACGGTTTGGGCTAGGAGCGGGGTTCACCGCCTGGGTGAGGCTCCTGTACAACGCTCCCAAAGCGAGTGTCCGAACTAACACCACCAACTCTGAATACTTCCAACTACAGAGAGGAACAAGACAGGGCTGACCCCTGTCCCCACTCTTGTTCGCGCTAGCGATCGAACACCTGGCGATAACCCTGCGGGAGGCGAAAAGCTGGAAGGGAATCTGGAGAGGAGACAGAGAGCACAGAGTTTCACTCTGTGCAGATGACCTGTTCCTCTATGTCTCAAAGCCACAGGAGGGACTGAAGGTAATGCTGCAAATACTGAAAGAGTTTGGAACCTTCTCAGGCTACAAACATAACCTGGGCAAAAGCGAGGCATTCCCAGTGAACCCAAAAGGGGGAGGGACAGAGCTGAAGGGGCTCCAGTTCAAAACGGCCCAGAAGAGATTCCGTTACCTGGGGATCCAAATAACCAGAGACTGGACACAGATCCACAAGTGGAACCTGACCAGCCTGATGGGAGGAAGTAAGAAAAGACCTTCAATGGTGGGGCTCACTCCCACTCTCCCTGGCGGGAAGAGTGCAGACGATCAAGATGAACGTACTGCCAAGGTTCCTCTTCCTGTTTAGATCCATCCCGATCTTCACCCCCAAGGCCTTTTTCCAAAACACAGGCAGGTTAATCATGGCGTTTGTGTCAGGGGGGCAAGAACCCGAGTATTCCCAAACCGACGCTGCAAAGAGGGAAAGTCAGAGGGGGCCTGGCTCTACCAAACCTACAATACTACCACTGGGCAGCAACGGCAGAAAAAGTGAGGGGATAGTTACAAGAACCCAACAAAAATTGGGTACAAACGGAGGAGGCATCCTGCAAAGGAACAACCCTCCAGGCCCTGGTCACAGCAGCACTCCCATCCTCCTCAACAAGGTACACAACGAGCCCAGTGGTAGCGGCCACGCAGAGAACGTGGACACAGTTGAGACAGCACTTCGGGATAACCAAAATGTCTCCCA
Organism: Scyliorhinus canicula; assembly: GCF_902713615.1. Taxonomy (NCBI): domain Eukaryota; kingdom Metazoa; phylum Chordata; class Chondrichthyes; order Carcharhiniformes; family Scyliorhinidae; genus Scyliorhinus; species Scyliorhinus canicula. Next base: position 198,599,973 of record NC_052146.1, on the reverse strand, counting down.
TGGCCCCCATCAGCGGCAATCACAGATTCCCCCCAGCCATGCTAGATACCACCTTCAAAAGATGGAGGCGGGACGGGGCATACTGACGGTCGTGGACTTCTGCGTAGGGCGCAGACTGGCGACACCGGACGAACTGATGAGGAAGTGGAAACTAGCAAAAGGACAGGAATTGAGACACCTCCAAATGAAGCACTTCCTCCACAAAGAGGCAGTGGGGCACCCCACACCCACATGTTTTGGGCTTGTCCCAAGCTTGCTGGGTTCTGGACAGCCTTCTCCGAGGCAATGTCCAAGGTTAGAACATAGAACAGTACAGCACAGAACAGGCCCTTCAGCCCTCAATGTTGTTCCGAGCCATGATCACCCTACTCAAACCCACGTATCCACCCTATACCCGTAACCCAACAACCCCCCCTTAACCTTACTTTTATTAGGACACTACGGGCAATTTAGCATGGCCAATCCACCTAACCCGCACATCTTTGGACTGTGGGAGGAAACCGGAGCACCCGGAGGAAACCCACGCACACAGGGGGAGGACGTGCAGACTCCACACAGACAGTGACCCAGCCGGGAATCGAACCTGGGACCCTGGAGCTGTGAAGCATTTATGCTAACCACCATGCTACCCTGCTGCCCCAAGTTGTGGAGGTGAGGGTGAAGCCATGCCTGACAGTGGCAATCTTCGGGGTATCGGAGCAGCCAGAGTTACACGTGGGGAAGGGGGCCAACGCCTGTGCTTTCGCTTCCCTAAACGCACGCCGGCGAATCCTGCTCGGCTGGCGATCGGCAGTGTAGTGATACGCATCACTGTAAATACACAAGGGGTTAATGTAAATACACTAAGACTAAGTACACACTAGAGGGAGCACCGGAGATGTCATGAGATGCAGACATACAGCTAATGAACACATAGAATAGGACACGACTAATGGACAATCAAGACACCCAGAGTGACACTACCACAAGGGGGCTACCCATATAAAAGGACAGGGCACACAAGCTTTTTCTCTTTCCTCAGCCACCAACGAGGCCAGCTGCTCCTCATGCCCCCCCAACCACCCCCTCCGCCTCATCCACTTTTTGGATAGCCCAGCCCTGGGACTCCAGCCTCTGCTCCACTCTCTTGATCCTCGACTCCATCACCTTGGCCAGGTCTTCCAGGGCCTCCTTCCTCTGCTGGAAGAACTTTCCATTACGGAACTCTATTAACTGCTCCATTGACCCCCTGGGCAGGCAGAGCGTCCCCTTTGCTCTCCGCCATCTTATCCTGTGGCACACCATGAAAACTCTCCTGTTCAAGCAGCTCTTTCCTTCTTACCCGTTTGAGATGGAGTTGGACACTGGCGCAGCCGTCTCCGTGATCGCCCAGAGGACATTCGACTGCATCAAGCAGGGTATACAGACCCTTGCATTAACCGACACACAGGCCAGGTTGGCCACCTACACGGGGGAACCATTGGACATTGCAGGAACTATGATGACCCCTGTTGTTTATGGATGCCAGGAGGGGCATTTCCCACTTATCGTGGTGCGCGGCCATGGGCCCAGCCTGTTGGGTCGGGACTGGTTGCTCCATTGGTTGCAGTGGCAGCAAATCCTCCAAACAGATTCTGGAGGTTTGACTGAGGTGCTAGGACGATACCCAGATGTATTCCAGCCTGGTTTGGGGAAAATAAAAGGGGCCGTAGCCCGTATCCAAGTCGAACCAGGAGCCGCGCCGCGCTATTTCCGGGCGCGCCTTGCTCGAGAAGGTAGAAGGGGAGCTCACTCGTTTGGAGACTTTGGGTATCATCAGGCCCGTCCATTTCGCTGACTGGGCAGCGCCAATTGTATCTGTAATGAAGCCAGATGCCATAGTTCGCTTGTGCGGCAACTATAAACTTACAGTGAATACGGCTTCCCGGCTCGACCGATATCCAATGCCTCGCATAGAGGATCTCTACGCGAAGCTTGTAGACGGACTCTCGTTCACGAAATTAGATCTGAGTCACGCCTACCTACAGTTGGAGCTGGACCCTGCCTGCCGGCCATATGTAATGATTAATACACACAGGGGCCTGTATGAATATACATGTTTGTCCTTTGCAGTATCCTCTGCCTGCGCTATTTTTCAACGTGTTATGGAGGGCATTTTGAGAGGTTTACCGCGTGTTGCTGTCTACTTAGATGACGTTTTGATCACAGGACGTCGGAGCAGGAACATTTGGAAAATTTGGAGGCTGTCCTTAGACGCTTTTCGGCGGCTGGAGTCCGTTTACGTCGCACAAAATGTGTCTTTCAGGCGAAGGAAGTAGTCTACCTGGGTTATCGGGTGGACCGCAAAGGTTTGCACCCCGTCGCAGAGAATGTGTGCGCAATTCAACAGGCCCCCGCCCCGACTGACACTTTACATCTTTGTTCGTTTCTCGGCCTCGTAACCTATTACGGGAAGTTCCTCCCCAATCTGGCAACTACGCTGGCCCCGTTGCACCTTCTGCTAAAGAGGAATCACACCTGGGTTTGGGGTCAGCCGCAAGAAACCGCTTACCGGCGGGTAAAACAACAATTGTCGTCTTCTGGGTTACTAACCCCCTATGATACTGGAAAGCCTTTGCTCGTCACATGTGATGCATCCCCGTATGGTATTGGGGCCGTCCTGTCCCACAAGATGGAGAACGGGGCCGAGCGGCCGATAGCTTTCGCCTCCCGCACATTGACTGCAACGGAAAAAAAGTACGCGCAGATCGAGAAGGAGGGCCTGGCAGTGGTCTTTGCGGTGAAACATTTCCACCAGTACGTGTATGGCCACCACTTCACTATCGTGACTGATCATAAGCCCCTGTTGGGACTTTTCAGAGAGGTTAAGCCAATTGCTTCCACACGGATCCAGCGCTGGGCTTTGTTGCTCACTGCATACGAGTATTCTCTGGAGCACAAACCAGGAACCCAGATAGGGTATGCCGACGCACTGAGCTGATTGCCTTTATCGACCGGCCCCATGTCGACCCCCACGACCGGTGAGGTGGTTGCAACCCTAAATTTTATGGACACCTTGCCTGTCATGGCATCACAGATCCGTGAGTGGACCCAGACGGAGCCAGTCCTGTCAAAGGTTCGGCACATAGTCCTGTATGGTGGGCAGCATAGACAGCTCCCAGGCGAGTTGCGGGCATTTTCCTCCAAGCTGTCCGAATTCAGCGTGGAAGACGGCATCCTTTTGTGGGGGACGCGTGTGATTGTCCTGGAAAAAGGACAGGAGCTGATACTGAGAGACTTGCACAATGGGCATCCAGGTGTGATCATAATGAAAATGTTGGCCTGGAGTTATGTCTGGTGGCCAGGCCTCGACACCGACATTGAGAAGGTGGCCCAAAACTGCTCCATTTGCCAGGAGCATCAGAAGCTTCCGCCGGCCACGCCCCTACATCACTGGGAATGGCCAGGGCAGCCTTGGGCGCGCTTGCATGCGGATTTCGCCGGCCCTTTTCAAGGATCCATGTTCCTTCTATTAATCGACGCCCAGTCTAAATGGCTAGAGGTGCATAAGATGGTTGGCACAACGTCCTGGGCAACAATCGAGAAGATGCGTTTGTCTTTCAGTACGCATGGCCTCCCCAAGGTGCTGGTCATGGACAACGGCACTCCATTCACAAGTGAGGAGTTTGCAAGGTTCATGAAGATGAACGGCATACGCCATATCTGCACCGCTCCATACCACCCGGCTTCAAATGGGTTGGCGGAGCGCGCAGTGCAGACATTCAAACGAGGCCTAAAGAAGCAGTCTTCCGGGTCGATGGACACGAGACTGGCTCGTTTTTTGTTTTCATATAGGACCACCCCCCAATGCGGTGACTGGGGTAGCTCCCGCAGAACTCCTAATGGGCCGGAGACTTTGCACCTGCCTAAGCATGGTTTTGCCGGACATTGGCGCAAAAGTACGCCGCACACAAGAACGGCAGGGACATGGCTTTTCTCGGCATCGGCCGATTCGGCAGTTTGCGCCCAGTGACCAAGTGTTCGTTTGGAATTTTGCTGATGGTGCTCAGTGGGTCCCTGGCGTAATCTTTAGCCAAACGAGCCCTATCTCTTACCAGGTACAAGCCCAGAAACGTCTCCAGCGCAAACATGTAGACCACGTTCAGTCCAGAAGACTATCCCTGCCAAAGATTGCCCGCCCCAGGAGCTCATTTCTACAGCCGCAGAGACCAGACACAATGGAAAGTATTCCTCACAATCTTCCTCTGGTGCCTCACTCAAAGCCTGCGCAGGTCATGACAGAACCGCGTGGAGATAGAGACGCCGAGATGACGGAGGCAGCAGACTCTGACTCCAAGATGGAGACACAAGATACCTCAGAGGGGAAATCCTCGGGCCCACGGGCCATGGATGTATAACCGTTACGCCGTTCATCATGGAAGCGGTGGTCTCTGTCTCGTTACACGTCGCCCAATCCAGCGTCTCGTGCAAATGGTGTCTGGCCTGCGGCAAAACGAGTCCGACACCCTCCTTCGCCAGGGTCTTCGGTGGATTCCTTGGACTTTGGGGGGGAGGGATGTTATAACCTGCCTGCTTCCCACTGGCTGGGGACAATGACAATCCCACAATCCTATGGGAGTATGAGCTTCCCCAATGAGGGGGGCGAAGAAACCATTAGCAGACCCCCTGCATAGGTAGAGCTGTCCAGTTTGGAACCAGAGAGAGAGAGGAGTGGGCAGCAAGGGAAGTTGCTGCTGCTGTTGTATATATATGTTATTCTAAATAAATGTTATTTCTTTGTATCCTGAAGAATCTTGCTGGATTCTTCGTGGCCCTCACAAAACGCTCCTTCTCAATTTGGGTGTAGTTCCACTTAGCGTCAGCTCGTGTGCGAGATGCTATCGACCACTCTGACCCATCGGGCATCCAGTGGGCATGAACTTCTACTTCATAAGGGAATGCGTAGCACGTCAAATGTGTATCAGCAGCATCTCAGATGACAACCATCGCTTGACCTCTTGGAATGCCTTCTGGTGTGAGATTAATATCCATGCAAATCGCTGGTTTAACAATTTCATGTAAATACATCTAAACCACCAGATGGTGCTCAACAGCAGTCATGTAAGATCATGTGACAACCCTTGATTCGGGGAGGTGTTTCAGCGTGAGGTAGAGTAGTCATGTATTGGAAAGTTCTGTAGATATAGTTATAGCAGTTTAGTTTAGCAACATTTGTACTGAGGAATATGTTTGAATCTAGTTTAAAGTAGTGTTGATAAATCGGCGTTGTTAATTTACATAGCTCGATGTTCTTTGTTGAACACTACACATCCGAGCCATCCTTCCTAAGGAAACAGAACATCACAGCACTGATCCAGTTTTTCGGCTGACGCTCCATTCTCCATCGGATCAGGATGCCCGGTACCAGCGGCAGGCAGTGGAGAATCCACCCCCTTATCTCTACATGGAACCATCTGCTATATCAGTACTTTCTTAAAAATGTTTCCAATTAAGGGCCAATCCACTATGGGTGTGAGATCCACGCAGACACCGGGGGGGGGGGGGGGGGGAGATGCGCAAACTCCACATGGACAGTGATCCGGGGCCGGGATCCAACCTGGGTCCTCAGCACCGTGAGGCATTAAGCACTGCGCCACCATGCTGCCCTCTGCTGTATCATTGCTGAGAATGATCTTCAAACAAGATACTGGTTGAAAGTGTGACCTGAAACGAAAAGGTATGAACACTGATGAATTGCACCTCACTTCTTCTGACTTGTTCCATCTCTTCAATACCCTATGGTCCTTTCTAAATTATCCTAAAGATATATATTAATCCCTTTACTTGTATTCATTTCAATTTTAAGTTTCAACAAACTCTAATACATTTTCCAGTTCTGCCTCCTATTAATTTTGAACTCTTTAACAAACTTGTGTCAAAGGAAGATTAAAAATAAGTTGAGCCCAGTTTGTAGACAGTTAACAGAGACATTGTAAAATTTGCTTAAGAAACCTTTCTGATGTTGAACAGATTCCGTTTCTTCTCTTGTCTCTGACAATATGCCCTTGAAAATTGTTATGTACATAGAAAGTCAAGAGCAGTGTCTTCAGGCATTGTACTTCAAACAAAGCATTGCCTTGACAACATGCATCTGGATCAGTTTTTCAAATAATCCATTATCCCTTTCATGCTTAGAATTTACTGAATAGATATTGCAGCACAGTTTACTAATTCATAACTAGTGCAGCACTTGAAAATAAAACAAAAAGTATTTGTTAATTAACTTGTTAAGGAACTGTCATTGATAGTGAGCAAAAACCCAACGTAACTTACTAACAAGATTCCAAGGGATAACTTTCATAGCCATGATTGTCTTTTTGCTGGCAATTTTACTTTCTGGTTCCTGTTGGTAGAGTTTAATTTGGCATTTATGTCACAGGGCGGAAATTCCCCCAAATTTGTCAGTGTCAGGCTCTGATGAAAACCGACGTGTTCAGTGGAGTTCTCAGACCAGGGGCCGAATTCTCCGTCTCCCAATATTGGCAACTAGAATTGTGATCAGGCAGAGAATAGTACGCAATGGAAAAATCGTGATATGCGCCCGGCGCCGATTCTGACACCGTACTCCAGTCCCCCGCTTGTAGTGTTAGTGAGTTTCACGTCCTGCACCAGTGGGTCCATGCAAAACCGTCATTTGCATGGATTTAAGTTTCATTAACGGGTTGGATGCTGTATGCTCCACTCCTCCGTGATGCTCCACCCCGCTCAGGCAGATGTCACACGGGTGCGAATTGGTGCAAGTATTTACGAGCGGGACCTGGGCGCCATGGCTGTTGAGGGGGACTGTGAGGGTGAAAGAACTCTCAAAAACTTTTAAATCGTGTCGGCCTCGCTGGGAGGGGGGTGGGGGGGGGGGGGGGGGGAGTAGCGGGAATGACTTGGTGCTAAGTCTGTGGACTCGGGGTGTCCTCCTCAGGATCGGAGTGGCCTGACTCAGACCGTTATTTCTAAAGTATGTAGATTTAAATGCATCCCTCTTGTGCTACTTACAGGCTTCAGGCTGTTCACACTGCTGACTGCTCACTGTGTCCTGTAAATGCTCAGAGAGCATCTGCCGATGTGCGAGCTCACACAGGCCGCCCCGCTGGAATCCCTCAACCCCGACAGTATCATCAAGCTTTGTCTAGCTTGAGCTGCCAGAAACCTTGCGACACTTCCAACCTGCTGAAACATGTCGCTCCAGCCATCTCGAACGTTATTTCTTCCCTCTTCGGAATTGGGTAGTGCTCCCTTTTGATGTTAATAATAATAATCTTTATTGTCACAAGTAGGCTTACATTAACACTGCAATGAAGTTACTGTGAAAAGCCCTTAGTCGCCACATTCCGGCGCCTGTTCGTGTACACGGAGGGAGAATTCAGAATGTCCAAATTACCTAGGTTGTTAAGAAAGCATTGCAATGTCCCCTTCATTGGCAGAGGTATAGAATATAAAAGGAAGGATAATAATGTTAGAATTGTATAAATGACTGGTGAAGCCACAACTGGAGTGTCGTGTGCAGTTTTGGTCGCCACATTACAGGAAGGATGTTATTGCTCTGGAGAGAATGTGAATTTAACTGCAAAATGTTTTTGAAATTTTTTTTAATTCTGAGCCTCGCATGGTTAGGTTGAAGGCTGACTAGATGTCAGGTCTGAAAACCTGTGCTACAATTAAATATGATGAGGAGGTGCCTGCGTTGGACTGGGGAGAGCACATTAAGAAGTCTTACAACTGCAGGTTAAAGTCCAACAGGTTTGTTTCAAACACTAGCTTTCGGAGCACTGCTCCTTCCTCAGGTGAATAAAGAGCTCCGAAAGCTAGTGTTTGAAACAAAACTATTGGTGTTTAACCTGGTGTTGTAAGACTTCTTACTGAACAATTAAATAGATTGGGGAGCATTAAGGAACAAAATTAATTATTGCACAAATTTGAATTCACTGATTGAAATAGCAGATGAACAAATATGTGAAAGCAGAATATAATTTGCCTCAATGCTCTTTTATGGTTTAGTGAACAGATCATACTTCAAGTAAGATGATTTACTAATCAAAAGTAACACTGGCTAGCAGTTGTGCCAAAATTGTTCCAGCGTATTCACCATTATTTTGTGTTGTATTGGGCTGAAGGAGGCCAAACTATTGACGCGATTCTCCGCCCCCCCACGCCAGGTGGGAGAATCGCGGGAGGGGCGGGTGAATCACGCCACGCCGCCCTGGCATCCCCCGCGATTCTCCCACCACCCCCCAAAATGGCGTGTCGCGTTTTGCGACAGGCCGCTCGGAGAATCGCCGCTCGCCGTTTCTAACGGCGATCGACGATTCTCCGGCCCAGATGGGCCGAGCGGCCTGCCGAACCCGACCGGTTCATGCCGCGCCAACCACACCTGGTCGCTGCCGGCGTGACCAGCACCACGGGCGTGCTCGGTAGATTTCTGGCCCACGATCGGTGCCCTCCGATTGTTGGGCCGGCGTCTCTAAAAGACGCACTCTTTTCCCTCTGCCGCCCCTGCGCATGCGCGGCTGACGTCACTTAGGCGCGCCGGCCGCGTCATTCCCGTTTTGACGCAAGCGTCAAGGCCGGGTGCTCGGAATTCACGCGCCGCCGCTCCTAGCTCCCCGGGGGGGGGAAGAATAGGGGTGAGGAGCGGCCTCCGACGCCAGGGTGACGCCGGCGCCGACCAGTCGCTTTTTTCTCCCGAACCCTCTCCGCTTCGGAACTTCGACACTCCTCAGTCAAAAAGGAAGCCCAAGCCATCGCGGAAGCTATACGACACTGGAGGCACTACCTCGCAGGTAGGAGGTTCACCCTCATCACCGACCAAAGATTGGTTTCCTTCATGTTTGACAACTCACAAAGGGGCAAAATTAAAAATGATAAAATCCTGCGGTGGAGGATCGAACTCTCCACCTACAATTATGATATTATGTGTCGACCAGAGAAACTCAACGAGCCCCCAGATGCCCTGTCCCGTGGCACGTTCGCCAGCGCGCAAGACGACCGCCTGAAAGCTATCCACAATGACCTCTGCCACCCGGGGGCACCCCGCTCGCCCACTACATCAAAGCCCGAAATCTGCCTTTCTCCACCGAGGAGGTAAAAGCCATCACCAGGGATTGCCTGCTCTGCGCGGAGAGCAAACTGCACTTCTATAGACTAGACAAGGCCCACCTTGTAAAGGCATCCCGACCCTTTGAACGCCTGAGCATCGATTTCAAAGGGCCACTCCCCTGGACCAATCGAAATGTGTACTTGCTGATCATCATCGATGAGTTCTCCCGCTTCCCGTTTGCCATCCCGTGCCCCGATATGACCTCCCACACAGTCATCAGAGCCCTGCACAGTATCTTCACCCTGTTCGGTTTCCCCAGCTACGTACACAGCGACAGGGGTTCGTCCTTTATGAGTGACGAGCTGCGTCAGTACCTGCTCGACAAGGGCATCGCCTCGAGCAGGACTACCAGCTATAACCTCAGGGGGAACGGGCAGGTGGAGAGGGAGAACGCGATGGTCTGGAATCTCCCGACCTCCCATTGGCAGGAGGCCCTCCCCGATGCGCTCCATGCTATTAGGTCCCTCCTATGTACAGCCACCAACCAGACCCCTCACGAGCGGCTATTTGCTTTTTCTAGGGGCACTACCAGGGGGGTTTCGCTCCCAGCTTGGTTGAAGACACCGGGCCCGGTTCTCTTCCGGAAGCACGTCCGGGCACACAAAACTGATCCACTCGTAGAAAGAATGCTCCTACTCCACTCGAACCCGCAATATGCTTTCATCGAATACCCTGACGGCCGTCAGGACACTGTATCCCTCCGGGACCTGGCACCTGCAGGATCCAACTCCACCACCACTACCACCGAGGTACCCCTCACACTGCACCCCACTCAACCCTCCGCACCCTGCGCCCCCGCACCTATAGGTCCACCGCCCGTGCTCCGCGCCCCCGCGCCCATAGGTTTCCTGCTCTCCCCGTTGCCCGTCGCACCGGTCGGGTACGAAGCTCAGACCGAATCACCCCCGGAGTCCACCATCGTACCCTCACCGACCGCCACCACCCAGCCACCCGAAGAGGCTGCAACCCCGGTGCTTCACCGATCCCAAAGAACGACTCGGCCTCCGGACCAGCTCAATTTGTAGACCCGTCACCCCCGCCGGACTTGATTTTTTACAGGGGGTGAATGTGGTGAATTATATGCCATCGTAATTCACACTGTATTGCCTTGCATGTATTGTGTACTTGTGGGCTCTGTATACGAGCCGTTATGCGGCTCTGCCCATAGGGGGAGATGAGGAGTTTGTACTGGGCTCCACCCTTGGCTCCGCCCATGGCTCCTCCCAGTAACCGGAAGTATAAAGCACTGCAGCCGTAAGCCTGCTCTCAGTTCCTCTGGTCACAGGCTGGCTTAGTTGTAAGACTATTAAAACCACAGTTTACTTCAAACAGATGCAGTGCAGTATTTAAGAGAGAGATGGGTCGGTAGGATCCACACTCAGTCGGGTCTTTGTCCTTTTTGGGGATCAATGAGATTGAGGCTTGGGCCAGCGTGGGCGGCAGGGCCCCCTTCGATAGCGAGTCATTGAACACTCCTGTAGGTGCGGAGCCAGTGCTGCTGAGAATTTTTTGTAAACGTCTACCGGAAACCCGGAGCATTCTCTGATTGCATGGAGTTGGTGCACTCACGATTTCGCCCAGCCTTAGCGGTGCTTCCAGTACTTGTTTCCTATCCTCCCCCACCACCGATATATCCGGTCTGTCGAGAGGTTGTTCCATCCCGAAGACCCCATCCGGGTCAGTAAAAGTTTGTAAAGGCCTTATTGACCTTGTTTGGGTCCACTCCATCCTGCCGTTACTGTCCCTAACTTGTGCTATCTCTTTCGCGACCGCCTGTTTTCTCAGCTGGTGAGCCAGCATGCATCTAGCCTTGTCTCTATGTTCGTAAAAGACCCCCCGTGCCTGGCAGAGTTGGTGGACTGCCTTTCATATGGAGAGCAGGTCAAATTCCATCTGTAGTCTTTTCCTTTCAGTCAGCGGTTCTACAGTTGGGGCCGTGGAGTACTGCCGATCCCCCTCCAGTATGGAGTCGATCAGCCGGTGCTTGGCTGTCCCCCTCCTTCCTGTCCCTAAGGGCCCTTTAAGCTATAATTTTGCTCCTGATCATCCCCTTCAGTGCCTCTCAGAACGTGAAGGGTGAGGCCTCCCCGTTTCTGGTTGCAGTATACATCATCGTCGATGGCCTGGGATATTTTAGTGTTGAATTCCTTATTGGCGAGGGATTTTAAAAACAAAATACTTTATTCATGCATTTTCATAAAAACAAACAAAAGCAGAAGAAATATAATACATTACAAATACCAACACCCACTCCCCCCCCCCCCCCCCACGATCGCCCCCTTCTCCCACTGTCATCTCCATTTTAACCCCCTTACCCCCCACCACCCTCCCCCCTCAGTGACCCTTCAATCCTCCTTAAAGAAATCAAAACTGGCAAGTCCTTCTACAGCTGTATAGAACTATAGAACCTTGGCGCGGCCGCACTTGGAATTTTGCGCACAATTCTAGTTGCCAAATTACCAGAAGGATGTGGAGGCCTTGGAGAGTGTGCAGAGGAGGTTACCAGGATGTTGCCTGGTCTGGATGGTGTTAGCTATGTGGAGACGCTGAATAGACTCGGACTGCTTTCATTAGAAAGACAGAGGTTGAGGGGTGACCTGATAGGGGTTTACAAGATTACGAGGGGCATGGATGAAATGGACGGGCAGGCATTCTTTCCCAGGCTGGAAGGGTCAGTAACCAGGGGGTCATAGGTTTAAGGTCCATGGGGCAAAGTTTAGAGGCGATGTCCGAGGCAGTTTTTTGACATTCCAGGTGAATGCCTGGAACGCGTTGCCTGGGGAGGTTGTGAAAGCAGATAAATTAACTGCATTCAAAAGACATCTTGACAAATACATGGATAGGATGGGTATATAGGGATATGGCACAAGGAAGTGCTGAGAGTTTTGGCCAAGGTTAGTATCATGACCGGTACATGCTGGGAGGGCCTAAGGGCCTATTCCTGTGCTGTATTGTTTTGTTCCATGAGTAGGCCTGCTGCACGTGGGAGAAGAATGAGAATTATTTTTCTGTCAGGTGGTGAAACCTCAACAGATCATCCCCCCATCTGCTCCATAAAGGTGTTCAGTTCGCGTGTCATGCCTGACACTGTCTAACGTGGGTCTTGTACTTGGCCATAGAGTTCTTGACGAACTTTGCGTCATCCCAGTTTGGGGCGTATATATTTATCAAAACTACCAGGGCGCCTTCCAAGAACCGACTAACCAAATCGAATCACATCTCCTCCCCCACCTCCCCCAACTCCCTGGGTCCGTAACTGTGTTTTTCATCATCAATGAAATTGTCCTGTTAAGTAATATGGCCACCCCACCTTGTCCTGGTGTCAAAACAGGAGTAAAACGTTTGTCCCACCCAAGCCCTTCCTTACCCATTGTTGGTCCCTCTTTCTTGGGTGTGTTTCCTGTCGGAAGGCTGTGTCCACCCTCAGACTCTTGAGATCAGCGAGGACTCTGGATTTGACCAGCTCCTTGAGGCCCCTCACATTCCATGCAACTATGCAGGTGGTGACTGCCCCCCTACCCCACCCCGCCCCCACCTTGTGTGGGGTAATCCATACTCACACTGTGGACCCAGCCCTGTCCGATCATACCTGCCCTCGCTTTCGGACCTTTCAAAATGGCCATCAACTCTTTTTTGCCATCTCCACCTGTTGTCTGTTGCAATCAGTGCTCTACTCTTCCCCACCCCTGTGTTTCTCCCCTTGTACCCTCTTGTCCTTGTGATTCCCTTTCTTAGTTCCCCCGCCCCAGCTTTACTCTCCTCCCTGTGACCCCAGGCCCACCTTTTTTGTTATTTGGTTTCCTTGAGTTTCCCTCCTCCGCTGTCGTCCTGCACACCAGCTTATTCGCTCGTGTAGCGGCTGCCCTATTGATCAGATTCTATTTAACTCCCATCTGCCTCTTCCCACCCTGCCCCGCCACCTCTGCCCCCAGTGGCCTCCCAGCTTTTGGCCGCTGCCGAAGCGATCTGTGGACACGGTCTACCTCCAGGGGCTTGGTGAAGCTTTGTGTGCTGCGTCCGGTTCCCTTCTTCCTTGGTGGCCTTCTCTAGGTCTCTTGCTGTCGCCTCTTAGGCCTCAAGCTGCTGCTCCATCTTGGCCATTGCTTCCCTCGCGAGGGCTGTCGCAGCCTCCACTGCTGTCTTGGTGGCTGCCACGGGGGTCTTTTTTCAGTTCTTCAGAGTTCGGAGGTGATGAAGCCTGTAAATCTGTCCACGAGCATCTGGGTCTGTGCTGAGAACTCAATGGCGGCGGCCCTCCTCGGGTCCGGGCTACCCTCGTGTAGCTGTCGGCTCCAAGGCTGAGGATTGCCTCCCCTCGTCCTTGCTGGCCTTTGGGCGGGTGACTTTTTTCCATTTTTATGCTCTTTCCCTTGACGATGCGGTTTGCGGAGGTCAGGCTGAGGGGTGGTAAATATTTTTAGTGCAATTTGCTGGAGTTTAAATGTGGCAATCAAGGATTTCATGCCTGAGCCACATTTTGTGCAACTGCTAGAAGTCCAGAGCCATCTTTACAGGGCGCGCTGATCTGCATTTAAAATATAGTGTCCCCAACCTTCCCATGTACACGGAGGATCAACCCACAAGACTTAGGGCGACCCATCATGGGAGTATCAGTGGGGCACTCTTCCCCCTTCACAGCCATGACCCCCTTCGCAGGCATTGGGGCTCTCCTCTCCCCGCAATGGAAGAGGGTTCCCACCTGCCAGAGCTCCCTTGACACTGCCCACTTGGTACTACCCCCTTGGCACTGCTAGGGGGCACTAGCAGGTTGCCCAGTCTCGGCCCTCAATCCCCCAGGGACTCCATATATCTCCGTGCCCCTGCTGTGGTTATCACGATTGGCTTTTGCTTTCGAAAACCAGTAGTGATTCGCGCCGACATCACATCATACTGCTGATGGAGGAGGATGCGTCGTGGGTGGACTCTACGGCGTAAAGCCATTTCATTATATTACAATTTATTTAAATTCATGGAAATCAGCTTTACTCCCTTTCTGCGCGTGAACTTGATCATGTCCCAGCCGGGGCCGGGGAGGATCTCAAACTGAGACATCGCCGGCGCAAATCTCGCTTCAGCCCGCTCAGGAGATTTAGCGGTCATTTTAAAAAATACATTTGGAGTACTCAATTCTTTTTTTCCAATTAAGGGGCAATTTAGTGTGGCCAATCCACCCACCCTGCATATCTTTCAGTTGTGGGGGTGAAACCCACGCAGACACGGGGAGAATGTGCAAACTCCACACGGACAGTGATCTAGGGCCGGGATTGAGCATAGGCCCTTGGCGCCGTGAGGCAGCAGTGCTATCCACTCTGCCACCATGCCATCCTAAGTGATTTAGCGGTTGTAACAGGATTTGCACCTGTGGCGAATGGGGACACTAGATCTCGCCTGGATCTCATATTTCCCAGTGAATCAAACACACTGCTAACTCATTACAAAACTATCAGACAGGAGTTAAAGCTTTCATTAATGGTGGACCAGGTTAAATCAATCATTTATGCCATATTTGTTACTATCTCTTTGAATTTTTTGTACCTTAAGACAGCACTCATGTATTTACTTATATTGAAATCTTTTAACTCCCTGGTGGCATTGCTCACCATGAATGGGAGGGTGCGCTGTCGCATGATGCTTGTGGGAGAGTGGGTTAAGGATTTGAAAGGAACTCAGCTCAGAAATGGGGAAATCGACACTTCTAATTCATTCCTAGAACATCATTTGTCATTTCCTTATCCATTGCAGGAGAAAATGTGTTTTCCTCACACATCATAGTTCATTAAATAAATACTTCTTTGCACTTCTCGCAGGAAGTAGCTCCTTAAGCAAGGATATCAAATTCAATCTCATCTGTCAAGTGTTTTTTATCTAAGAAATATGAGAATTACATGAAAAGATTAAACATGTATTTGCATCTTTCTTTCTGTACCAACTATCACTTCATTGTGAACCTTTCAAATTGGAGTTTATTCAGATACATTCTCCAAACTTAAATAATGGCAGACCCTGTTAATTAGATCTTCTCCTCGATATGAGATTAACCAATGTATTTTTCTAACAGATTTGTCAATCTAATGGAAATTTGATTCGCACATTAAAAACAGGACTGCAACAAATCAATAACTGGGCGAGTGCTGCTAAGCAGGTCTTGGGTGGAAGTGAGGGCTTAAATGGGTCGGTGCAGACTCGATGGGCCGAATGGCTTCCTTCTGCATTGTATGTTCTATGTTCTATGGGTGTCACTTCAAAGTTTGGAACAAATCTGACTTACAGGATTTTCCAATTTCTTTTTTTAAAAGCTACTAGCTAATTAAGTCTGACGTGGTTGATCCATGCAACTAGACTAGACGGATTTAGATTTCCGTTTTCACAGGGAGAAATCACTGAAAGTCAACAGCGTGGAATGTACAGCCTCACGGGGTTCTATGTCCAGAAATCACCTGAGCTTGCTTTGCAGTTGGGTCCAGTCTACGAAAGAACAGATTGAGCATTTTCTTCGGAAGGAACAGGATAAGCCCCCCCACTGTGTGAACAAAGTAGACGGGTTGTCTATAATAGATAAACGCAACTCGAAGGAGCGCAGAAGAAGCAAATCAAATGGAGGCAACCAAGTGCTGGAAACCCAGAGTACTGCAATTTCAACACCAAACCCACAAAGTCAACATAACTGAGACCATTCCTCCAAATGTGGCAAAACGAGATCTGGAGGAGTTGTCAAACTTCCAGATCATCTGAATGCTTGAGTGGGGAGAAGGGGTAGCAAGTAAAGATTGTTCTGCAAATATTTTTGGGTAAAGACTTTGTGGGGGGGGGTTGTGGTATAAGATCATTTGGGCAGAATAAGGGTTAATGTGGGACTGGAAAACAGTACCACCCACAATATGATGTAGAGAGTCACATGATGGTAAACATGTATGTACATAGTCTGGAGGGAGTCAGCATGGAGACTGCACCCATGCATGGCAGTATGTTGGATATAGAGATAATTATGGATTACCAATAAGCGGTTTATGTTTAATCAGACCAGACTCCAGACCTCTTAGTGAGACATCAAACAGCTTTACAACAGTGCCTGTCCTTTAAACTGCTGAGGCCTATGCACTGAAACTCACTCAGCATAACTACCTTACTTCCTCCCTTAAGACCCTCCTTAAAACCCAATGTTTTGACCAATCCTTTAGTTACACTACTAATTTATCCTTTCATGGCTTGACATCATTTTTGTTAGGACACCACTACAAACTGACAGGAGATGCTTCGCTGCATTAAAGGTGCTATATAAATGCAAATTATTTTATCCTTGTAATCATCACTAAATCCAGATCGTTAATTTTCTATTTAAGGCCAAACATTGGCATCCTCTTATGTGAACAATAGAGTCAATCAGTGAGAGAGCCTGGATAAAAGCAAATTACTGCGGATGCTGGAATCTGAAACGAAAGGGAAAATGCTGGAAAATCTCAGCAGGTCTGGCAGCATCTGTAGGGAGAGAAAAGAGCTAACGTTTCGAGTCCGATGACTCTTTGTCAAAGCTTTGTCAGCTTTGACAAAGAGTCATCGGACTCGAAATGTTAGCTCTTTTCTCTCTCTACCATTTAATTTTCTTTCTCTCTAATCTTGATAATTTTCTTGATAGTTGTTCCTCTAATTAAAGATAACAATGTTTTGTGACTTGATTGCAGGATGGGCCATTAACCCAGAGGCTGGAAGTTTGTGATGAAACTGGAGACAGAAATAAGAGGGTCACATGCACTGACTTGTGCCTGTACACATTATCATGGGTAGGATGGAGGGAGTGCGGAAGAAAACGTGAATGGATTGATGAATTCTGCTAAAAGTTTCCTGTTTGTGGGTATATCCAGAGGCTTGGAAGCGCTCTCAGTGTACAAGATTCAACAGAGAGAGTGAATTAGGAACAAGGAACAGGAAGTCAGAACTCCCAACCAAAGAAACAAGGCAAAATAATAGATCTTGTAAACTGCTGTTCAAATGCTGTAATATATTCAGTCTCACTTAGATCAAGTAAAAACCACCAATACAATGTCAGTTTTCGACAATTGGAAAGAGTCCAAAAGGGCTACGTACCACTAATTAATGTCCAGCACTGCATACAAACAGCAGCTTGCATATCAATAGACAGAAAAGGGACACCAAACACTTTCTTCTAATATTTTGCAAAGTATGACGATTTAAACTTGTGGGATGATGCGCTATCAATTGCACTTAAAGACTTGAATAGGTACAAGAGAGGCTTTATTACAGTGAGATGTTTATCCTTCGACTGCAGCTGGTAGAATGGCAGCTCAGGAGAAATCATATATATTTATACGGCTCCCTATGGGCGGAGCTAGCCGGCAGGGGCTACCGACGAACCTGTAGTACAGGTACTGCTGTACATCCCCTAATACAGGCACACACACAATTACACAGTGGTGGATCACCACATTCACCCCCTGTTAAAAATGAGTCCGGCGGGGGTGACGTGGAACTATGTACAGAATCCGTGAATTATTTACAGAGGGGAGGGGGGAAAAAATTAAGTGTCCATCTTGCAACCCGGTGCCCGTCAGAGGTTAAGTCTGTCCGGTGGTCTGATGGTTCATTGGGAGCGATGCAACAGTGGTGGCGACGTCTGTAAAGGCGGTGCCGGCGTCGACAGCATCGGTGCTGGCGGTGTTGGTGCTGGCGGTGTTGGTGCTGGCCAGTGGCTGGATGACTCCGGGAGCGAGCCAAAATCTTCCATGTCCTCTAGCGCGGGCAGGGGAAGGAGGGATGGACCTGGTGGGGCTGATGCTGGGAGCGCCGGGGTAGGGGAGGGTGGCGCGTGGGTGGGGAGGTGTGTGGGAGTGGGATCGGCACCCGAGGGAGCCAGGTCCCTGAGCGAGTCCATATCCTGGCGGCCGTCGGGGATCTCCATGTAGGCATACTGGGGGTTTGCGTGGAGCAGGCATACCCTGTCCACCAGAGGGTCGACCTTGTGGAGTCGGACGTGCCTACGCAGTAGGACCGGCCCTGGAGCTGCGAACCAAGTCGGGAGTGACACCCCGGATGTAGACTTCCTAGATAAGGTAAAAACACGTTCATGGGGCGTGTTATTCGTGGCAGTGCACAGTAGAGACTGGATGGAGTGCAATGCATCCGGGAGGACCTGCTACCAGTGAGCAGCTGGGAGGTTTCTGGACCGTAGGGCCAGCTGGACGGCCCTCCAAACCGTCCCGTTCTCCCTCTCTACCTGCCCGTTTACCCGGGGGTTGTAGCTGGTCTTCCTGCTGGAGGCGATACCCCTGCTGAGCAGGAACTGATGCAGGTCATCGCTCTTGAATGATGATCCCCTGTCACTGTGGATATAGTCGGGGAAACCGAACAGAGCAAATATGGAATCGAGGGCCTTGATGACGGTGGCAGACATCATATCCAGGCATGGGATGGCGAATGGGAATCTAGAGAATTCATCGACCACACTAAGGATATACATGTTGCAGTTGGTGGAGGGGAGGGGCCCTTTGAAATCCACACTGAGGCATTCAAAGGGGCGGAACGCTTTCACCAGGCGCGCGCGGTCTGGCCGTTAGAAGTGCGGCTTGCACTCAGCACAGACCTGGCAGTCTCTGGTGACTGTCCGTACTTCCTCGACGGAGTAGGGCAGGTTGCGGGCTTTGACTAGGTGGTACAACCGAGTGACCCCTGGATGGCAAAGGCTGTCGTGCAGGGCACGGAGCTGGTCCACTTGCGTGCTGGCACATGTACCTCGGGAGAGGGCGTCTGGGGCCTCGTTGAGCTTGCCGGGGCGATACAAGATCTCGTAATTATAGGTGGAGAGCTCGGTTCTCCACCTCAAGATTTTATCGTATTTGATCTTGCCCCGCTACGTGTTGTTAAACATGAAGGCTACCGACCGTTGGTCAGTGACGGGCGAATGCATGTTGTGCCTTGGCTGTGAGGGGAAATTGAGTAGCCTGTATCAGTGGGCGGGCCTTGTCCGCGTATTGTGGGACCCACTGGGCGTAGTAGGAGACGAACCCCAGGCAGCGTTTGAGGGCCTTGTGGCAGTGGGGAAGGGGAGCTCCATGAGGGGGCGCATGCGGTCGGGATCGGGCCCCAGGAGTCCGTTTTGGACTACGTAACCGAGGATGGCTAAGCGGTTCGTGCTAAATACGCACTTCTCCTTGTTATAAGTGAGGAGAAATTTGGCAAGGTTGTCATGGTGTCATGACATGGTGTCATGGTCCTGCTGGTCATGGCTGCAGATGGTAACATTATCTAAGTACGGAAATGTGGCCCGCAGTCCGCACCGGTCAACCATTCGGTCCATTTCTCTTTGGAATACCGAGACCCCGTTAGTGACGCCGAAGGGAACCCTAAGAAATTGATAGAGGCGACCGTCCACCTCGAAGGCAGTGTAGGGGCGGTCCGATTTGCGGATGGAGAGCTGGTGGTAAGCGGATTTAAGGTCAATCGTTGAGAAGACCCGGTACTGTGCAATCTGATTGACCATATCAGATATGCGAGGGAGGGGGTACGCGTCGAGCTGCGTGTACCGATTGATGGTCTGGCTCTAGTCCACGACCATCCTGTGTTTCTCCCCAGTTTTAACCACCACCACTTGGGCTCTCCAGGGGCTGTTGCTGGCCTCGATAATACCCTCCCGAAGCAGCCACTGGACTTCGGACCTGATGAAGGTCTTGTCCTGAGTGCTGTACTGTCTGCTCCTGGTGGCGACGGGCTTGCAATCTGCAGTCAGATTGGCAAAGAGGGAGGGAGGGTCAACCTTGAGGGTCGTGAGGCCGCAAACGGTGAGTGGGGGTAGGGGCCCGCCGAATTTGAGGGTGAGACTCTGGAGGTTACATTGGCAATTCAGGCCCAGTAATAGTGTAGCACAGAGGTTGGGGAGAACGTACAGGCGGAAACCGCTGAATTCAACGCCTTGTACGGTGAGGTTGACCACACAGAAACCCCGGATCGGGACAGAGTGGGATCCGGCAGCCAGGGGGATCTGCTGGTTGGCGGGATGGACCGCGAGGGAGCAGCGCCTTACTGGGTCCGGGTGGATGAAGCTATCGGAGCTCCCGGAGTCTAGTAGGCAGGAGGTCACGTGGCTGTTGATGAGCACCGTCGTCGAAGTGGTAGCCAGGTTGTGAGGACGGGACTGATCCAGCGTCATGGAGGCGAGCAGCAGGCGATCATCTGAGTATCCTGACGAGGAACGGCAGCGACCCGGGTCCCGCAGTCCAGTCCCGAGGGAAGGACAAAATGGCGGCGCCGAAGTGCCTGCGGGGAAGAAGATGGCGGCACCCATGCAGTGCACGTTGCGGGCGCGGGGCAAGGTGGCGGCGCCCATGGTGTGCACGTTGTGGGGGGGGGCAAGATGGCCACACGTGGACCTGGGGGGGAAGATGGCGGCGCCCATGGTGCGCACGTTGTGGGCGCCGCCATCCATGGGCCACACATGGACCTGGGGGGAGAAGATGGCGATGCACATTGTGCGATCAGCTGAGGGAAGGGAGAGAAGTCGGGCGGGATAGCGGCAACTGCGCGGGCCTGACACACTGCCGCAAAGTGGCCCTTCTTGCCACAGGATTTACAGGTGGCGGCGCGGGCCGAGCAGCGATGATGGGGGCGCGGTGTAGCGAGCAGCGCAGGCATACTGTGCGGGAGCGGCCCCAGTCGGGGGGGTCAGTTGCGGGGTCCACGAGGGGTAGGATGGGTGGGCCGCGCGGTGGGCGGGGTAGGACTGTACATTACGAGAAGCGACCGTCATGGATAACGCTAATGCTTTTGTCGCCGTTAGGTCGAGCGCGGCCCCTTCCAGCAGTCATTGCCGGATGGGGTCCGATGCAATCCCCGTCACGAATGCATCACGCATGAGGAGATTAGAATGTTCCGTAGCCGTGACGGCCTGACAGTCACAGTCCCGTACTAGAGGGATAAGGGCCTGCCAGAAGTCTTCAAGCGACTCACCAGGTAGTTGTACGCGAGTGGCGAGTACATGCCTTGCAGAGTGTTCGTCTTCTGGACGTAATTTTCATTAAGGAGTTCCATGGCGCGTGCGTAATTCGGCGCGTCCTGTATCAGCGGGAACACGCTGGATCTCAACGTTGAGTAGAGGAGTTGAATTTTCTGAGCTTCCGTTGGTGCGGGGTCCGCTGAGGTGATATCGGCCTCGAAGCAAGCCAGCCAGTGATTAAAGTCTTTTCTGGCGTTTGCCGATTGCGGATCCAGCTGCAAGCGATCTGGTTTTATCCTGATGTCCATGATGCAGAAAATCTCACTGTAATAAATTGATGTGCTATCAATTGCACTTAAAGACTCGAATCGGTACAAGGGAGGCTTTATTACAGTGAGAAGTTGATCCTTCGACTGCAGCTGGTAGAATGGCAGCTCAGGAGAAATCATATACGGGTCCCTGTGGGCGGAGCTAGCCGGCAGGGGCTACCGATGAACCTGTAATACAGGTACTGCTGTACATCCCCTAATACAGGCACACACACAATTACACAGTGGTGGATCACCACACAGCATAATAAATGTTTCTGCAAATACCAGGAAGCTAATGGATCATTTTCTGTTATTTACAAATAACATTAATAGTTTAGTTGTTATTCGACTACAATCTACCTATTGTAACTGCTCATGTTGTCAAGAGAGATCGGGTATTCTGTTTTATTGAACCATGTCCTGATCTATTTATGATTAAAAAGGCGACTGCTGTGGCAGAAATAACTAACTAATGCATTCCATTCTTTTAAACTTCCTATTACTGGAATCCAAACTCCATTTAGATATTCTTGTAACAAAAAAAAAATCATTCATTAGAATCAACACTTGACATTCAGAGAATCATCTTGACATTTGAAGATTACAACAAAAAAACCTTTGAGCAAAGCAGGGCAAGGGCAAATGCTTTGGCTTTAATTTGCATCAGCATTGGTAATATATGTTACTGACTCGTGGTGCAAAGAACAAAATTGCTCTTTATCCTTAATGTATTCTAAGAACTTCCTGTTCAACACACAATTGTGTTCAAATTTCAGTAAATTCCCTTTTTCTCAACAAGTGACAGTGACCCTTTTGTTTCTTTTTTTTAATTAATGTACTTTATGCATTGTGCAAACACTTCGTAGGGTCACTTTATTACAACACAGCCCACAGATATTGGCTAATATGAGAAGGAAATTGAAAATATATCTTGCTCTGTATAGAGATGACTTTTCTATGTTCATATACATCCTGTTGTCATCAAGCAGAAATGATCTACCCCAGCCAATAGTTAGCCCTCATTAATGTAATTAAAATGGGTTATCTGGTCAACCCTATTCCGATTTGTGGGACCTTTCTTTGTGCAAACTGGCTGCTGCACTCCTTGCATTCAACGATGACGGTAATTAATTTGCTCTAATGTTCCCTGGACATCCAGGTCAGTTGGTGATAAAGAAAATACTGAAGCTCTCAATGCCTGGAGAAACTCTTCCCCTCTCCAAGTACTAGGTTCCAATTTTTCAAAATGCTACAGAGTCCTCCGACAGAGTTTTTCCCGTAAAGATAATAATCTTTATTGTCACAAGTAGGCTTACTTTAACATTGCAATGAAGTTACTGTGAAAAGGCCCTAGTCACCACATTCCGGCGCCTGTTCAGGTACACTGAGGGAGAATTCAGAATGTCCAAATTACCTAACATCACGTCTTTCGGGAGTTGTGGGAGGAAACCGGAGCACCCGGAGGATACCCACGCAGACACAGGGAGAACATGCAGACTCCACACAGACAGTGACCCAAACCAGGAATCGAACCTGGGACTTTGGAGCTGTGAAGCAACTGCGCTAACCATTGTGCGACTCTCAATTTAGGCACATTGAGGTTGGCTGTTAGTATCTCTGAGAGTGTATTGCAAGCAGAGGTAAACAGATAGCTATTGCTGCTATTAAGAAGAGTTTGCTTTCTGCATACTTTATTGTCTCATCATGTAACTTATTACATGAAAAATAATTTGTGCTCCATAATTGTGTTTTTAGAACATAAATGATGCATTGCCAAAATATTTATAACTTGAAGAATGATGACACCCCTATCAGAGAAGAAAGCATGATTCACTAAGTGCTGCAAGGTGATACAAGCTTCGAATATCTGCTTTATGTTTAATATGTATAATTGTAGCATTAATTATGTTTGTAAGGGATATATATGAACTGAGTCCAAATATCCATCACAGTCTGTTAGGAATGACTTCACCTTCAGGCAGCACGGTGGTGCAGTGCCTCATGGCGCCGAGGTCTCAGGTTTGATCCCGGCTCTGGGTCACTGTCCGTGTGGAGTTTGCACATTCTCCCCGTGTTTGCGTGGGTTTTGCCCCCACAATCCAAAGGTGTGCCGGGTAGGTTGATTGGCCACTTTAAATTGCCCCTTAATTGGAAAAATGAATTGGGTACTCTGAAGTAAAAAAAAAGGAATGACTTCATCTTGGAAGATCTCAGTCCCCAGAGTAATCTTGAAAAAGACCTAAAGATTCTCTCTAGTTACTGTTCTCTTTATTTTTTGCCACAATTATCGAATACAAGAAACAAACGGACAGGCAGTGAATTTCTATTACAACACGTGCAATTTATTTGTCTCCAACTGAATATCTCGGCATTCAAATCCTGGTTACATTATAGTGCCTCTTCTGACAACTGAATGTTCAGGTTTTGCTGTTTTTAAAAAAAGTCGTCAAAATCATCATTGTCTTCTCGGGCTTCTGAAGACTTAGGATGAAGGATGGCTTCAATATCAGACGCACTGTCATCAGATTCACCCCAAAATGCTGTAAGAATAAGAGACATCTTTATTCACCCAAGGTCAGCTCGTACTCTCAAATGATTTACTTGGGAAAATGATACTTGGCAAAATAATACATGCAACGTTTATCTTTGATCTTTGCTCATCTTTCTTTCCTAGGCGACAGGATAATAAATTAAAATAGTTGCAAATTTTTAAATGCAAAAACAAAAGATTTGATGTCCACAAAAGCAAGTTCTTCGAGCTTGTTGCTTTAACATGGTCATTCTTTACAGATTTCAAATGTTGCATCAAATTTAAAATCTGGAAATTAAAATTTTGATGTCCAGTTTATCAGCTAAAATGTACAAAACAAAAGTCAACATTAACATGCCAATGACTCCAGTGATATCAGCCGTTGAAAATTTGCAATTCATTATCCATTATTCAGAAAACGCTGGTTCTACAATGAAAGAGGATTATAACAATACTTGCATCAGTTTGGATTCTCATTCAATCCAGCTCCTTTCGAGTATTGTCTGGTTGATAATTTAATTTCAAAATGCATATTAATGTGCAGCATTTCGTTTAAAAATCATGGTCAATTTTGAGCAAGAAAAGCTGAAAACAAGGGCAGCACGGTGGCACAGTGGTTAGCATTGTTGCCTGCGGTGCTGAGGACCCGGGTTCGAATCCCGGCCCTGGGTCACTGTCCGTGTGGAGTTTGCACATTCTCCCCGTGTCTGCGTGGGTTTCACCCCCACAACCCAAAAGATGTGCAGGATAGGTGGATTGGCCACCCTAAATTGCCCCTTAATTGGAAAAAATAATTGGGTACTCTAAATTTAAAAAAAAAGAAAAGCTGAAAACTTTAATTAAGATAAATGATCTTACTCCAGTTCATTTACGTTCTTCCTGAATGAGAGTAGGGTGTCAAAAATTACATGCCGATACAGTGCAGAAACTTGTTAAAGTGTTTCTGTATTTTTTTAAAATATAAATTTAGAGTACCCAATTCATTTTTGTTTTAATTAAGGGGCAATTTTAGTGTGCCCAATTCACCTACCCTGCACATCTTTTTGGTTTGTGGGGGTGAGACCCACGCAGAAACAGGGAGAATGTGCAAACTCCACACGGACAGTAATCTGGGGCTGGGATCAAACCTGGGTCCTCATCGCCGTGAGGCAACAGTGCTATAATCTTATTCCTGTCGCCGTCCTGAGATAAAACATTTCCTACAATAGTAATGATTTGGATTAGCTGATATTGCCTCCCCAAAATTAGACCACTGGATGGGTGTGTCATTATCTGCATCAGTTCTCAGGTATGTTCAACTGGTATGTTCAAGAGGGCCCCCTCTGCCAGTACTAACACCCTTCAATTTATTTATTTAGGATTTTGAAGTGTTGCCTTCTTTCAGTGATTCAAAACTATTTTATGGTTTTGTGTTCTAATGATCAAGTATCAGATTAATTTTCACATAGAATCTTAAATTCAAACGTAGATTCCATTTTCATATGTTCGAATAGGTGGTCCCACAAATGTGTAACTAAAACTTTATGGCAGCAAAAAAAAAACTCAAACACAGTCCAGGGCCCAGACAGAGAGGAAAAAATATATGAGGCATGCAGAATGAAACCAAAAACATACATACATTTCAGTAAAAGCAATAATCTCATAATTACTACCAACATGGACTGACAATTGTTTCTATCTAGCCTGATGCATTGTTTCAGAATTTTAAACATATCTATTACTTTTGTCCTTTGATCTGCACTATTCTGATTAAGAAAAGACCCAATTTTCCAAATCATGTTATTTGTATTTGCTTGTACCAGCTAGTACATTAGTGAATCAACATTACACATTGTCTAAAGCCTCAATAAGTTTCCTATATTGTGAAAACCTGTACTGTAAACAGTCCAATGATATACTATTTTATAAAACAATAATCTTTTTTATTGAACAACAGATATTCAGGAGTCTCATCACAAGGTTCAAATTTATATAATATTCATACACTAGTCTATTGGGCCAAGGGTCACAATGGGTTTGAGTGGCTGATATGTAGAATATGTAGGTATAAGTTACAAGCTTAACTCTCGTTGCATTTAAGCAGTTTAGATGTAGAATAACTGAAGCCTGGGAGTGAGTTACAGGCTGGAAGATAATCAAAGGATTCAGGCACTGGATATATAAATTGACAGATACCCGACAGTGAGTCACTCGCCTCCATACTATCTGTGGTATAGGGCTTCACAATACAGGAAAAATGTTGAGGCTTTAGAGAAGAAATGTGAGGCTGTGGAATTCACTTGCAAGGTTTCTGGCTCAAATATAAACTGGGGAGGAGTGGCATGTGATGCAGTGGTTAGAACTGGGACTAGCGCTGAGGACCAGGGTTTGAATCCCAGCTCTGGGTCACTATCCGTGTGGAGTTTGCACATTCTCCCTGTGTCTGCGTGGGTTTCACTCCCACAACCCAAAGATGTACAAGTTAGGTGGATTGGCCATGCTAAATTGCCTCTTAATTGGAAAAAAAATAATTGGGTACTCTAAATTTATAAAAAATAAAAAAATATAAACAGGGGCAAAGACTGAATTGGATTGTGAGATAAAGCAAAGTGACATGGGAACGGAACAGATAAATGTGATTTGAATTTTTGTTCCTGTGACAAGCAAACAACCTACACATATTGATTGTTGCAACTTTTATGTACAACTCCTCCAGTCTTTTGGTGTTCAGTATAATTGTATAATGTGCGCCTTAGCGAATGTCAAACTTGATCATGCAGGTTTGACGCTCTAGTCTATACAAATGCTGTGAGCAATTATATGGCTTCTCAAATTTGTAAAATGTAAAAATATGTAGATTTTCATTCACTGGTAGCATCTAGTCTCAGCATCCCCTGGTCAGGCGCCATGATACTCACATTCAAGTTAGAATTTCCTCTAGATGGCGCCAACAACGTGCATAAACTCCAGCTCATAACTGCACTACTTAGGGCATGAGCTCGCCCCGTGTCAGCCCCTCCAAGTAAGACAGTCCGATTAGTGATAAATTGTGGTTTTGTGACCAATGGAAACTAATTTGTGGCCAACTGAGCTCATTTCACCTCGCAATTATTCGAAGGATTTTTTAAAATATCCAATCCGTCTGTGAAACCCAAGTTCCAGAGATGGAAATTGAGAATTCTAATCCACAATGGTTCCCAGACAGCCACCACTGCCCCCCACAACCAACCAACCCAACCCCCCTGCCACTCCCTGTAGATTTACATCAATGTATTGTACAAATGTTTTTAAAAAACGTTGCAGCATAGACAAAGTGAGGGGAAACGTTCAGAAATAAAACAGAAGCCATTGAGGAAAATAATTAGATTGTGGATATCTCCAGAGTGGGCAATACATTAAAAGAAAATTGGAACTATTTTAAAAAGTTAATAATTTAAGAATGGAAGTCAATTCATAGAATATAAATCCAGAGAAATTCATGAATTGCTATAAAATATTAATAAGACCACAGAAAGACCCATTGGCAATGGCTTCAGAGAAACATGTCAAATCCCACCATGATGTTGAACTCACTGGTCTCTAGTTACTAGGAATATCCTTACACCCATTTTTTTTCATAAGGGTGTCACATTTGCCACTCTCCAATGCTCTGACACCTCACTTAGCTTATTTTTAAATACTTCCAGTTTTCTTTACATGGTCCACTACAAATATACCCATGAACCTTAGATTATTGAGCTCTGAATAGGAGCTTTGGGAACTTAATCTCGACATTAAGCCACTTCGCTGATAATGTAAAAGCCAACATAGTCCCAGATGACCTTATGCTGTTTTCTCCTTTGAGGGGGAGAGCTGACGGTGGTGATTTAATCTGAGGATCACCCACCCCAGGTGAGGGACAAGGTTGAGAAGGCGGGACCTACATGAATAACCTGATAGCTTGCTTGTTGAATGTAGTACAGAACTCTGCATAGAACTAAAAATGAGAGCTGAAGGGCCTGTTCTGTGCTGTACTGTTCTATGTTCTATCCAGGAATCAGACTCAATCTCTGGTCTATTTTTAAAAAAAAATATTTTTATTGGTGTTTCAAGTACCAGCTACAGAAAAGAAAAGAAAAAGAGCTGGGCTTCACACATAACGTGTCATACAACGACAAGGAAGAAAACTGTACATAGGTCGGAACAAGCAGCCTTGAGAATCCCTCGCTGTCACCATAGCCATGACTGGGGCTCTAATGCTGGACAATATTTACATTTTTACACCTGTGTTTGATTTTTAAAAGCAGTTCATTGGGTTCCACTGGGGCCCCTGTCGCTTGGTGGTCGGGGTTGTCCCCAGCTTTCCTCTTCTGTGTCTTGGTGTGGTTGGGGTTCCTTCCCTCGGTCGTCTGTAGACTTTATTCCGCTGAGGGGAGGGGGTACCATTCCCCCCCTTGATCTTTGTGGGAGGGAGGGTGGGTCTGCTTGTTACCCTGGTTTCCCCCCCCGTGCAGGGGAGGCCTGTGCTCCCTTCAGCAGGTGGCCCTCCTACCCATTCCTTCCCTGTTCCTCTCCTGCTCTTCTGTCTCTGGGCAGCTATCCCTATCTCCCTTTCTTGTTCCCCCTCTCTTCCCCTCTTCCCCTCTCCGCCACCCCCCCTTAACCAACAGCCTGTCTGCATTGGATTTCCGGAATTTTGATCACAGTTGTCTTGATGAAATCTGCATCGTCCCAGTTCGGGGCGTATATATTTACCAAAACTACCAGGGCCCCTTCCAAGGTCCAGCTAACCATAACAAATCCGTTATTTTGGACTAATTTGTTGGTCGTCTCAGGAGTGTCAAAATAGTACTCCTGTGCTTGGTATGTGACCCATAACCTGGTAGGGTAGAGCATATCAAATTGCACTTTGCTCTTGTAGAGGGTGGATTTGGCACCGTTAAACGGGGCAACACGGTAGCATGGTGGTTAGCATAAATGCTTCACAGCTCCAGGGTCCCAGGTTCGATTCCCGGCTGGGTCACTGTCTGTGCGGAGTCTGCACGTCCTCCCCGTGTGTGCGTGGGTTTCCTCCGGGTGCTCCGGTTTCCTCCCACAGTCCAAAGATGTGCGGGTTGGGTGGATTGGCCATACTAAATTGCCCGTAGTGTCCTAAAAAGTAAGTTTAAGGGGGGGGGGCTGTTGGGTTACGGGTATAGGGTGGATACGTGGGTTTGAGTAGGGTGATCATTGCTCGGCACAACATCGAGGGCCGAAGGGCCTGTTCTGTGCTGTACTGTTCTATGTTCTAAACTTGGCGTGGTGCTTGGTCAGGTCTGACCTAATTGTCTTGGTATTAGCAGATAGAATGCCCTTCACACTTTCACACATTTTGCCCATTTTAGGATTCGCTCCTTATCCTGATATTTGTAGAACTTTGTGATTATCGCCCATGATGCTTCCCTGGTTCTGGGTCACTGTCGAAGTGACTTGTGGGTTTGGTCCACCTCCAGAGTCTTAGCGAAACCCTCTTTGCCGACCAGTTTCCCTAACATCTCCAAGACCTGTGGGGTTTCTGTCCTCCATCCTTTCTGGCAGCCCCATGATTCTTATCTTCTGGCAGCGAGACCTATTTTCTTGGTCATCAATTTTCTCTCTTCGCCCCTTCTGGGCCTTTATCAGACTCAGCACCTTGGTCTCCAATGCTGCGACCTGGTTCTCTTGGTCAGTGGCAGCTTTCTCCATGTCTCTCATCTTCATTCTTGGGCCTCCAACCAACACTCCATTTTGGCCATCACCTCCCTCATGGGAGTGTCATCGTTTCCACCGTTGTGTCGATGGCTGTCAGGAGGTCTCTTTTCTGCTCCTCTCTGTGTTTCTGGAGCTCAGTGGTAATAAAGCCCATGAGCTTGTCCATCAACGCCTGGGTCTGCGCTAAGAACTCCGTGGCGTTCGCCCTTCTCGTTTCTGTACCACATCGTGCGGCTGCCAGCTCCGAGATTGGTTTCCCTCCACTCGACCTTGTTGGCTTTCCTGGTGGGTGGCTGGCTCTTTCCCATTCACCTTTTTCTCCTCCTCGGATTTTTCATCAATGTGGTCTGTGGGGGTTCGGCTGGGGGGAGGGATGGGTGGGTGGGGGGGGGGGGGGGGGGGGGGACTGCTTCTGGATCGTTTTGGCGCCCGTTTGATGGGGTTAAGAGGTTGTTGTCACCACCACCACCACAAGTGTACTTTTATCCATTTTAACTGTTTTGCTCCAAGTTATTCAGGATTCATGGCTGACATGTCAGAGTGAGAGAGGGGAGGGAGGGTTAAAGCTCCTCTGGAAGGGGTGGGGGATGGGGGGTGGGGTCTGTTTGAAAATGTCCTGACAGTCCTGCTGCTTCCTGATGGTGTCAATCTTCCCAGATACAATATAGCCACCAAAGCCACCTCAATGGGCTACGGGGAGAATGCTTGTAGGTGGAGTTGAAATGCCCATCAGCCATGATTGAATGGCGGAGTGGACTCGATGGGCCGAATGGCCTTACTTCCACTCCTATGTCTTATGGTCTTATGGTCTTAATGTAACCGCCATGGCGACAATTTTACTATCGATTAAAGATGGCGACCTGGAAGGAGCCAGTCTCCAGCTGATCGACCGAGAGAGGCTCAGCTGTTCAACTCCGAGTTTGTCCTTCACTCCCAGCCCTGGTCTCTGTTGAGCAGCAGTAGGGATACTATGGTTGGCTTAAAAAGACTGGCACACAAAGACAAAAAAGAAAATCATCTATTACCTGCATTCTTGATTGTTATCTGATAAAAATATAGTTGGAAATGGATATATAGATTTTCCATTAGGTTAGGAGTGGGCTAGATTATATTGGCCCAATTGGTTGAATAGCTTGCTATCATTCAGTGACCAAGTTCACACAAGAAGAACTGCCACTTGAGCAAGAAATTCAGAGCCACCAGTGTCACGGAAACCAACCCATTAAGCCAGCACCTTCAGGAAAGAAGAAAGCTAGAAAAAAATTGAGTAATCTAAGTCTTTTAAGTAATCATACAATTCATAAGGAGGACAGGATTTTCCCATAATTTGTCAAGAGTGTCAGACTCTGACTGAAAACCAGCATGCATCTTTCCAGATATACTGCCGAGTTTTCAGACCAGATTTTATGGATCTCTTGAAACATATAAAAAGTTGTATGGTTGATATTGTCAGTCTGGCGGGGCCTTGCCAGCTCCATGGAGATTGGGGCCTCAGCATTAAAGGACGCCCGATCAGAACTGACATCAAACTCCTCCCAGCCCCTCACCATGATGGTATTGGGGCCTCCTCCCCCCCCCCCCCCCCGCCGACACAATTAGCCATGACTCCACCCCCCCTACAGCGCAATTATCGAGGGGTCGCCTCCCTATCCACAACCATCCTGAAGTATCGCAGCGGTTCCCCTCCCCAATGCAGACTCCCCCCTCCCTAGTCACTGCAAGGTTCCTCCCCTCAATGGCAACTCCTCCATCACTGTTAAGTCCTCCTTCAAAGGCCCTGGCGCTTCCCCGCCACACATAACGGGACCAACCAATGCCAGGGGGCTGTCCCCAGGCACCCCCCCCCCTCCCCCCTCCCCCCACGGATTATAGTGACCTTGGCAACCCCGGCAGGAACCCCTCGACTTTTTTGTCTTCCTTAAGCTGTTGTGAACCTTGCCGACATGACGTTTGGGGGGGATTATGTGGAGTGTAGGCTCTTTAATAATATGTTAGTCCATTATAATATAATTAAAAGGGCAGCACGGTGGCACAGTGGTTAGCACAGCTGCCTACGGTGCTGAGGTCCCAAGTTCGATTCCGGCTCTGGATCACTGTCCATGTGGAGTTTGCACATTTTCCCCATGTTTGCGTGGGTTTCGCCCACACAACCAAAGATGTGCAGGGTAGGTGAATTGGCCACGCTAAATTGCTCCTTAATTGGAAAAAATGAATTGGGTACTCTAAATTTATTTAAAAAAATTTTTTTAAATTTAATTAAATGGGCTACATCACCTGCAAAAGGCAGGGAAAATTGGGAAATGAGATCGCATCGGCGAGAATCTAGTTTCCTGACTCTTGTAAGATTCTGCACCCATGTCACTATTCCCGTTGACAGCGAACACAAGCGCAAAATCGCCCCTGGAGAGACAGAAAATAAGCAGGAACTTGAGAAGTTCTTTCAAAGGTGAAAAACTAAGTTAAACTTAGCCTGAGGAATAAAATTTTGGGGCTGAGGTTTATTTGTGGAATAAATTGTCGTGTTATGCAGCAGACATTGATTCAGTTGGAGGATTCAAAAGGGGAATTAGATCATTTCCAGACACAGAGAAAAGGAACAGACAACCGACCTGACTTGGTTCTGGTGCAACTCTCTTCCAAAGAGGAGCAGAAAGTGGTTCACTACCCTGTTTGATTTTCTTGACTTCTGTTTTCAATCTCAAACTTACCTTTTGACTTTGCAGGATTAATCCTCTCTTTCTTGTTTCTGTCCCTGTTAAAATTAAAGAAGGCAGCATTTAATTTTAAAAGCAAGTCCTCATATTCACCAACAATCTGTATGCCCACACATCACTGAGCTGATGGCGACCAATCATGATTTTTCTGGTGCACGGACATGTGAAACCAGAATGGCAGGAGGAGAAAACAAATGTGGATGCCAACAGAACCACTGACTGTAAATTCTGACCTGGAGTTTTGTGAAAGTGAGTTTATCACCAAAATTAGCATTTTTAACCATGGTGTCCAACCTTCCTGTGAGTAACCTGATTTTAAGAATCTTGAAAAAATATATACTCAACCATTTAATATTTTCATCGGTGTACAGTCAGTTACTACCAAACTAAGCCAAAGAA
Source organism: Scyliorhinus canicula (assembly GCF_902713615.1). Lineage (NCBI taxonomy): Eukaryota > Metazoa > Chordata > Chondrichthyes > Carcharhiniformes > Scyliorhinidae > Scyliorhinus > Scyliorhinus canicula. Next base: position 198,567,281 of record NC_052146.1, on the reverse strand, counting down.
AACAAGCACAATTTGAGGAGCATTCCCTAACCAGAGTAATCTCTGCCTGGAGGCATATTCAATTGTGTGTAGAGCATGATTCAAGCAAATTAAAACTTGAACCAGCGCTTTTAAAACACAGGCAAACATGGTTTTGGACACAACTTGTTCTGCAATTCTTTTAACTAATGTGATTAATCCTGCATTGTTTGCTTATTTATTTTATCAGTGAAGTCAAGAGCAATTTATAAATATAAGTAAATGCATCACGATAAAATGAAAATGTGTTTCAAAAAGACTGTAAATATGATTAAAATCTTGAATATACGGGGGCGGCATGGGGGCACAGTGGTTAGCACTGCTTCCTCACGGCACCGAGGATCCAGGTTTGATCCCAACCTCGGGTCACTGCCCATGTGGAGTTTGTACGTTCTCCCCGTGTCTGCGTGGGTCTCACCCCCAAAGATATGCAGGGTAGGTGGTCTGGCCATGATAAATTACCCCTTAGTTGGAAACAAAAAATGAATTGGGTACTTTAAATTTTAAAAAATCTTCAACATAGGGACCCGGGTTGGATTCCCGGCTTTGGTCACTGTCTGTGTGGAGTTTGCACAATCTCCCCGTGTCTGCGTGGGACTTCTGGTTTCCTCCCACAAGTCCTGAAAGACATGCTTATTAGGTGAATTGGACATTCTGAATTCTCCCTCAGTGTACCCGAACAGGCGCCGGAGTGTGGCGGCTAGGGGCTTTTCACAGTAACTTCATTGCAGTATTAATGTAAGCCTACTTGTGTATTAATAATAATATTTATTATTGTCATGTATGTTTCAGTGATGGTTTATTGTTCCTTACAGTTCAATAAGGCCAATTAATCCTTTATGTAGCGAGACAGAATCTCAAACAGCAAAACTAAATCACCACAAATATTTTCTGAAGAGACTGCCAAGAGGCTTTGTAAAGCTTCTTAAAAAATGGATTTCTAAAATGTTATTGAGGCAGCAAACCCATGTTTAGATTGGCATGTATATAAAGTTCACAGTTGTGCTCATTTTTAGTGGTTTATGAAAGTAAGTTAAAATTGGTTTGAAGCATTTTGAATTTCCTCATTTGAGAAGCGGGTAGACAATGCAAGACAATGGCATAATCCTCCCAAATCTTGGGTTTACATATGAGTGGGAGATTAAAAACATTTTCTTAAATGCCATTTTCCTCGATTAGAAAGTAGAATTTATTGTGAAGAACCTTTACACGCAGACAAAAAAAACCATGAAACACAACTGACTTCTAATAATTCTCAAGGATTTTCAAAGGCTTCCATTTACAGAGTGTTCTCAGAATAAGGCTGCTGGGTTCCCATAGTATCAGCGATATAACTATGTAAATGTGTGCCCCTGAAGAAGCTTTGATCTGATGCATATGCAGGATGTATTCAGCACGACTGACAAATGACCAATTGTCTGCCAACAGCATCACTAGCCTTCTGAAATTGTCAAACAAATAGGAAATGTTTTGATCTTTTGTGGGCTGCAGATGCAATGTTTAGCTGCTAAAGTGCCAACTGTATTAGACAACATTTTATCTGTTTCAGGTACCAGAAAGGCAGAAAACAGTAACGGCTAACTGATTATTTTCAACTTTCTGAAATAAAGATTGTGACAGTTACTATCACCCCCCCCCCCCCCCCCCCCCCCCCCCCCCGCCCTTTTTATCTAAAATTGTTAACAGACCAAGACTTTGATGGGTGCGTTCAGGGTGGCAGCAAAACAACTTTCTTTTACAAAATGCCTTTAATGTAGTAGATGTCCCAAGGTGCTTCACAGGAACATTATCAAACAACATTTTACAACAGGCCACAACAGGGAAAAGTAGGACAGGTGGCCAAAGGTTGCGGTCAGAAATATGTGTTTTTAAAAAGGTATTTCAAAGGAAGAGAGCGCAGTAGAGGAAGAGCAATCTGGGAAAGGAATTCCAGAGCTTAAAGTTGAGGAAGATGACGGCACACTCACCAATAGGGGAGTGATTAAACTTCGGATGCACAGGGGGTCAAGATTGGAGGAATGAAGAGATCTACATAATAAATCTATTGTGAGTGGTCCTTGTTGCATTTAAGATGAAATCATTCCACTGGCCCGACATTTGTGGCCATCAGTAAACAGTAAACAGCACTTGCCAATCACAACACTGATAACCGCCCATCGAGCTTGTTTGGGCTTTTGTGCAGAGACTTGCTGCCATCAGGCACCATGATCAAGCATGTCATCTTCTGCAAGGGATCTGTGGTGTGTGTGAGCAAGGCAAGCAACGACATGGTTCTTCAACAAATCAGACTGAAGAACTCTCAGAAACTCAGACTAAACCAGGAAGTATGAATTAGATTTAAATCAAGTAGAGAAAGCAAAATAAAGATAGGGAAAGAAGGACTGAATTAACATTCCTGCATCAATTTCAACAGGAGAGAATCTAACAATTTCCGCTTGGCATATACCTGCATCTCTATCATTGAATTTCTTGGGGATTACCATGACCAAAAAGTTAACTGGACCAGAAATTTTAAAACTGTGACTGCAAGAGCAGATCAGAGGCTGGGAATTCTGTGATGTCTCATTGCCTGACTCCCCCAATGCCTGACAAGGTACAGGTCAAGAGTGTGGTGGAAAATTATCCACTTGCCAAGATTAGTACAGCTCCAACAACACTCAAGAAGCTCCCAAGAGGCTCAACAAAGCTACCGAGGGCAAAGCAGTTCACTTAAACAGTGCCCCATCCACCACCTTAAACATTCAGTCCCTCTACCATTAACAGTAGCAGTGTGTCAAGGTGCACTTGCACTCGCCAACTATCTCACCATTCTTACATGGTCACTGGGTCAAAAACCTGGTCTCTTTGAAAGGATTATGCAACAAGATTAAGTTTGAAGACTTTTATTGGAACAAACAAACAGCAATATTGACTTACCACAATTTAGTAGGTAATTTCTAGTTTAAACTACAAAAAAAAACATCACCCATGTAATTTTTGCACAACCAAAAATCCCGCAACATGATTATACTTTATTCTGCTCCGCCAGTAGTCACTTTATTCTTCCGGAACCAGTTCAAAGCTATTCTCGGTGTCCGATGACCGGCTTCCCTTTTCCATTCCTTGTTGCGTAACTTGTAGCCCTGAACTGACTTTCATTGTGTGGGTTCCATTGGATTTCCTTCTCTCTCGTTCAGACTAGGTGAAACTGCGAATCTCATTTAAATCTTGCAAACTGGGTCTCAATGAGCTCCCACCCATGTTCTATCTGGTGTGCAATAGGATCAGCATTTTCTCTGCTTCAGGTGCAGGACTCTATTTCCAGCTCTTCCTCACTCAGGTTCTTGCAGACTCACTAGGGTTGTGAGGTTGAGCGGTATCTTACTGAACCTGTAACCCAATACTATAATGGCTCACTATGGATTCTTCGCTTCCCAAAGCCCATTTCCATGGCAAGGTGATACAGGTAGAAATCTTGGATCAAGGTAGAAATGAGCTATCCTCTGGACTCCCGACTCCATTTTAGCTTGTAATTAAATAGACAGTTTTTTTTGTCAGTTTTCGCTGTCGTGAAACGGTCGCGAACGGCAGGCCGCTCGGCCCATCCGGGTCGGAGAATCGCCAGTCGCCGTGAAAAACGGCGAGCGGCGATTCTTCCGAGCCGGGGGGGGGGGGGGGGGGGGGGGGGGAAGGATCACGGGGGGGCGCGAGATTCTCCCACGCAGCGTGGGGAGCGGAGAATTGTGCCCAATAGAGTACAGAGAACAGTAATCAAAAAAAAAATAGCCGCTGACATCCGTCCCTCCAAGGCCAACCTATTTAACCCCCTACTCTATACTACCCTAGCCCCCCCTCCTCACCACACCCCCCCCAACCCCCGTTGACGATTAATTCCCCGCGAAGAAGTCAATGTATGGTTGCCACCTCTGGGCGAACCCTGACACCGACCCTCTCAAGGCGAACTTGATCTTTTCCAGGCCAAGAAAGCTCGCCATGTTGGTTAACCAGGCCTCTGACTTCGGAGGCCTAGACTCCCTCCAAGCCAGTAGTATCCGTCGCCGGGCTACCAAGGAGGAAACGGCCAGAACTTCTGTCTCTCCCTCCTCCTGAACACCCGGCTCCTCCAACACCCCAAAGATAGCTACCGCTGGACTAATTTCCACCTTTTTTTCGGCATGCCCAGAACATATCGACATGGTTCACTGGTCCACCTGCACATCTGACACACTTGTCTTCCATCACAAAAAATCTACTCATCCGGGTCGCTGTCATGTGTGTCCGGTGCACCACCTTAAACTGGATCAAGCTGAGCCTTGCGCATGTAGCGGTTGCGTTGACCCTGCTCAGCGCCTCCGCCCATAGGCCATCCTCCATCTTACCCCCCAGTTCCTCCTCCTACTCACGCTTCAGCTCCTCTGTATGCGTCTCCTCTGCTCCCATTAATTCTTTGTAGATGTCCGAGATGCTCCCCTCCCCCACCCATTCCCCAGACACTACCCTATCTTGAATCCCTCTTCGTGGCAGGAGTGGGAAGGATGGTACCTGCCTGCGCAGAAAGTCCCGCACCTGTAGGTATCTGAAATCATTCCCCGCTGTCAGCCTGAACTTCTCCGCCAGCGCCCTTAAGCTAGTAAAGCTCTCTTCCAGAAACAGGTTCCCCATCTTCTCAATCCCCGCCCTTTGCCATACCCAAAAGGAATTAAATAGTATAACTGTTTATAAAACTTGACATTCCTATCTCCTCCCTATAAGACTTGGAGACTAACAGTCTAACCACAGTCAGCACAGATACTCTTGCCTTTGTCAACAGCTGTAAATATCTTGAACCTTTTCAGCAAGTCGTTTGGTTGTGTCCCTCTTGTCCCCATAGCAATTAAGCCACTAGGCTTGTCATCGGGCAGAATTCCAAGCAGGCCACATGACTCCCTTCACTACTTAATTTTACCTTAGAGAGACAGTCCCCCCCAAAAAAATCATTTTATATTTGTAACATACTGCACAGATCTCCCCCTTTGTGGTGCTTCTTGATGTTCAATTAAGTGATATTATGAGTCTTAATCTTTAAAAACAATTATCCTAAGAAAATAAGCAATCACGCCAGTGCACCCAATGTACTTGTAAGCAAGTCATACAATTTTTATGAAAAATATATACAATTTTAAGATTAAAATAAATATTTTGATATTCATAACTTGTAGATATTTGAGGAATGAATAAAGATACAAGAAAACCATTTGTTTTTATGTATATGGTAATTAATACTTAGCAATCTTAGTAATCAGTACTTAAAGTACAAGGATTTTTAATAGTCTGTTAATTACCCCATACAATTTAAACTAATTGATTATATTAAACAGGTAATCCAAAATTCATTATGTTCCTTGAACATTTTTCAAGCTTTAATGCTTGAACGTGAGAAATTGCAATAATTAATTGGGATTATGAAGGTTTGCACGTTTCCAAACTACCCTTTGATATTAAAAAGAAAACTATAAAAATCATTGCACATTTACAGTCTTTAATTTATTCTGCTAAACAGCCCAATGTCACTAGTCAGTATCTTAAACTGAAAATTTTACCCCTTTGCACAATGTGCTCGTTAATTCCAATAAATACACTTTTGACTGAATTCTAAATTGAATCTCCCATTCTATTACTCAATTTGAATTGAAGAGGATTCTGCATTGAAAGTATTCATGCATAGTTATCTTCACTGATTTAAGAAAAAAATTGCCTTTGACAAAGACAAACACTGAAGCGTTAACAATATTCTTGTTTGACAAATCATATTTAATAAGTAGCTCTTGAAATTGGAAATGACAACAAAAATCCTTGACCAACATTTAAAATTAGTTACATATCTTGGGGGGGGGGGGGGGCGATTCTCCAATATTGGGCCCAAGTGTTTGCGCCGTCGTGAACGCCGTTGCGTTTCACGACGGCGCGAACTGGGCCTGGGTACGACCCTGGCCCCCACAGGGGCCAGCATGGCGCTGGAGTGGTTCACGCTGCTCCAGCCTCCTTACGTGGTGCCAAATGGGCGCCGCGCCAACCCGCGCATGCGCAGTTGGGCCGTGCCAACTTGCGCATGCGCAGGGAATGTCTTTAGCGCGCCGGCCCCGACCAACATGGGGTCAGTGTTCAGGGGCGGGCCGCGGCAGGAAGTTGAGGGGGGGAGGGGGGAAGAGGCTGGACCGCCGATCAGTGGGCCTCGATTGCGGGCCAGACCCCATCGGAGGCCCCCCCCCCCCCCCGGTGTAGGAGCTCCCCTCCCTCCCCCCACAAGCCGCCCTCCTGTCCGTTCCCACAGAGTTGCCGCTGGCAGCGACTGGGGTGAACGCTGGCGGTGGGACTCTGTCGTATCGGCGCGGCCGCTCAGCCAATCCGGGCCGCAGAGTTGGTGGCCCCGATTCCAGCGGCCCACGGTCGGCACTGTGCCAAACGCAAGTGCCGCAGATTCTCCGCACCTCAGAGAATCGCGCGCCGGCGGCGTGGCGCGGTTGTGGCGATTCTCCGGCCTGGCGCGGGGTTTGGAGAATCGCCCCCCAAATCTGTCAACTACGGAGTTTCATAAAAGGATGTAATAATATAAGAAACAGGAAAAGTAGGCCATTCTGCCCCTTGAGCTTATTTCACCAATTAATAAGATCTGATGTGACCTTAACTCCACTTTTCTGCCTGTTCCCCTTAACCCTGGACTCCTTTATCAATCAACAATAACTCAGCCTTCAATATATTCAATGATCCAGCCTTCATTGCACACTGGGAAGGAGAATTCCAAACACTAACCAGTCTCTGAGAAAATAAATTCCTCCTCATCTGTCTTAAATGGGAGACCCCTCATTTTGATATTGTGCCCCAAGTTCTAGATTTCCCCACAAGCAGAAACATCCTCTCAGCATCTACCATGTCAAGTCCTCTCGGAGTCATACATGTTTCAATTATATTACTTGTCATTATTCTAAACTCCAATGAGTATAGGCGGATACAATTCATACAGGAGTATTTACAAAATGCCGCTTAAGTAAATTCAAAACCTATCAACACTCAACCTGACAATCCATCAATTGATGTCAAGACAAAAATGTAACTTTTGCACATCTATATTAAGTGTGACATAAATTTTGACCCTTCTCACAATCCTTCTACAATTCATTCCATACCAGCTGTATTCTGGGCACTGCTCGATCTCCTGGTTTATGTGTGGAGCAGAAGCTTTCTAAGTCAGTGGAAGGGGGAGGCCAGAAGCTAAGCAGCTTTTCAATTCTCAGCCAGAGTGAACCAATGTGAACAAATGAAAGAGGGTACACAGTGGAACGCAGACCTCTTGTTTTGCTGGTATGACCTCAACATTATTACAACTTTGCAGCTCTTTCTTGATATTTTTCTCTGCCTGATTGATGCTCAGTAACAACAAAACATTTTTAAAAATATATTTTTATTAAGAGCTTCCATCTGACTGAGGCAGATTCAGGACAATCCATATCCAACAACCTGTTCTGAAATTCACGTTTTGACAGTTGTGATAAATACCAACACAGGAGCTGAAACAATCCACAACATTCTAATGCAACCTACAATATTCTAAAATAAATTCGATTAGTTCCCAAAGTTAACAGATTCTTTAAAACCATTCCGTGACACAGATCCATATCTTCGCTAGAAACTTATCAGTTCTTCCGTGGACCTGTAGCCATCTGGGATGGCCTCGTCCTGATTACAAAATGGACACTTTGCAAAGAATGCAGGGAAAATGGACAATACTGAGAAAGCACGCAGGTGCAAGGTTGGTCTGTTGATTGGAGCCGTAGCTCCCAGACAAGACCGATACTGCAAATCCATTACCATACTAATGAGCCATCTCCGGGGACAAAAGAGTAACATTTAAGTAAACGATACTAAGGCACACACCTCGACGCCAGAGGAGACTAGAACAAAGGAGGCCGACGGCCACCTAGGACACGCCCAGCAATCAGGGCACCCATCCCTTTATTGGAAGAAATCGATAGGAATGATCAAGATGCAGTCCAATTAATTGGGGCCAAGTTCAAGGCCCGCCCAAAAAGCGCGCAAAGCCCCTTTTGGGTATAACAAGAAGCCCCCGAGAGAGAATCGCTCTCTTGGCCTTGGCTTTCAGCGAGGAGAGACCTGCCTAGCAGCTGCACCAGAACAAGTAAGTCCAAAGTCAATGCACGCTACGAGACAGATACTCCTAGCTACTATTCCGTACCAGCTCAACCCCAGCAGCCTCAGAACCGGACAACGGCCATTGTTCCTCTGACTGAGTGGGCACCCGAAGCTAAGTATAGGCTTTAGTTGTAGCGATAGTTTAGTTGGTAGAGTTTTGTGCATGAGTATATTTGACTTTGTGTGTAAATAAATGAGCATTGATTTCGAACTTACTGTATCGAGTCTTTGATCAGTATTCGGTTTTGAACCTCGTGGCGGTATCGAAAGATACCTGGCGACTCTTGAGCAAATGTAATTAGAATTAAGGAAGGCGACCATATTAACCTCCATAAACAGAGCCAATTAAAGAGAGAACACAACGAGCAACATTTACTGGCGACCTCTGACGGGACTCATTTAGAAGTGGCCTAACCACTCCGAGAGAACCCAAATTTGAATTGAGAATCCAATTAGAAACAGAAAAACCACAAGCATAAGAACAATACTGATCAAGCCTCTGAGATTCGGAAGTGTGTTAATGCATGCGTACTAACAGGGATATAAGGTAAACCTGAGAGATTTTGTCACGTAAAACTATCGGGGGTTTTGTTGGCCAGAAAATAGCGCAAGCCGTACCCATGTTTACATTACCACTTTATCACCCCCTGTTCCAAATTCAGTAGAGAACCTAGATAGAGAAGATGGCAATGAAGGCCATGGAACACCTTATGAACCCCCAGGAATTCGAGGTCACAGCAACCAGTAGAGTAGGACAGTGTCCCGTATGGGAAGATCAGATCAGAAAATATCTCAAAGGGAAAGGATGGCCCCTTTGGAGTGAATTCTGCGCCAATGACGAACCAGGTCCCGGGAGTATAGGACATACTTGGTGGTAGAACCTGTCAGAGATCCACAAGAAAAGCTTAGGGAAAGCTCGCAAGCCGATGGCTATCGTGTCCTGTCTGGCACAATTGCGAGGCATAGAGGAGGTTGTTACGACGCTCCGTAGAGAAATTGAGGAGAGAGACAGAAATAGTGAGGTAGATGTGAGCGAAGTTGAGAAGGAGAATAAGGAGTTAAGAGAGCAGTTAGCAGTGAGGGACAGAGAGGCGGATGATGCCAAGAGGGCACACCAGTCTTGTCTCGCACATTTGAGCAGTTTCCAAACCCAATATGATAAGGCCTACCAGGACACGCAACGTGCGGTCTTGATAAGACAAGAGACCGAGCAACAAGTTGAGAAATTGCAGAAACAGTGCAATGATTTAAAAGCAGCCCTACGAGCACGCCACACTTCAATGACGGAACAAAGGCAGAGCTCCGTAGACCACGCAAACTGCCGGAAGCAAATTGCAGAATTGCAATCTCTGCTTTCCGTTCAGAATGGATTTCAAAGTACATTTGGACCCCAGTTAGATCAGGAAAACGGCCCCGATTGGCAGGACTTGAACGAAACTGCCCATAGATACGTGCATGGGACATGTACGCAGGAAAAACCCCAGAAAAGGACAGCACCCAACCCCCGACTGAACAAGCAGAACATACCCCCATGAACCCTGTAACCACACACCGCAGGGCCGCAGCAGAAGGAGACGCAGATTTCCTTTGTACAACCCCGTTCACCGTAACCCAATTACGGGACGCATGTGGAAAGATTACACCGTTCCTTCCCACATCAGACCCCCACCAGTTTTTTGCTAGAGTGAAACAGCAGGCCACCTTGTATGGCCTGGACGAGAAGGAGCAAGTGAAGCTCACGGTTTTAAGCCTCGACCCTTCAGTCGTGGTAGCCCTTCCCGACCCACAGAATGTAGGAGGAGGCACACTCCAAGAAATGCACACAGCGATCCTAGATGCGATTGGCTAAAACAAAGGAGACCCGGTAGAAGGCCTAAACAAGTGTAGGCAAAAGAAAACAGAGCACCCCACAGCGTTTGCTGGATGCTTGTGGATACACTTCACAGCAGTTTTTGGAGAGTTAGCCCGCGCCCATTTGTCCGCAGATAATATGGCCAAATGGACTTGAATCCTGGTCTCTCATGCGACAGAGGCAGGACAGAGAGCTTGCGCAAATTATGAGCCCTCAGACGATGCCCACAATGAATAATGGGTTTTGAAAGGTTGTCCTGTGCTTGGGAGCAATCAGTCCAAGGCAAAATCGCATTTATAAAACCCGAGGAAGAACAGGCAGACATGAATGCAGTTAGAGCGCACCAGAACCCCGCATGGGTAAATGAGGGCAGCAACAGCCCACCTCCACTCAAATCCCAAGAATGTTACAATTGTGGACAGTTAGGACACTTTGCACGCGAGTGCAATGCGCCCCAAAAGCAGCAAAGAAACCAACAGACAGGCACCCTAAATAGGAATAGGGCAAAGCCGATCCATAGCGTTAGCGCCCGTTCAGAGAATGCAGACATGAACGGCACCAACTGACGGTGTTCGGGCTCCCCAACTTGGGTCTGCGACACCCTTTGGGATAAGTCCGGTAGACCGGTAGTAGCAGGCAAAGTCCGGGGACACCCCGTAGAATTTCTTTGGGACACAGGAGGGTCCAAGACCACACTCAATTCCTCCACGATGTTCCAACGAGACACGTGGCCCACAACAGACACCATCACACTCAGCGGCTTTACAGGTCATTTGCAACAGGGACACATCACAACCCCTGTAGCGATACAAATAGGTAACATTACAACTAAGCAGCCCGTAGTTTTGGCTGATCTGCCCCAGACAGCTGAACATATCCTAGGGATCGATATTATGAGCTCCCACAACCTTTCTTTTGATCCGGTAAACAAGTGTGTTTGGAAAATGGCAAAGGCAGCATGAGGCCCCTCCACACTCACAGTACGAGAGTATGAAAACAGGATTAGCTCAGTAGGAGACTTCTGGTTCGACCCTCGAGCCATTAGTGCAGACAGACAGGTTAGGGCAGTCCTGCAGGAACACAAAGCAGCATTTGCACAGCACAAGCACAACTGTGGCAAGTTGGCTGGCTCTTTGCATATTACAGGTCCCGACCCCAGACCCCAGAAGCAGTACGGATTTCCCCAGGAAGCAGACCGAGAAATCTCAAAATGAATAGAGAGTTTACTTGACCAAGGCGTACTCAGATCAGTAGCCTCCACAAATAACGCACCCATTTGGCCTGTCAGGAAACCGGATGGATCATGGCGACTGACCATTGATTACCGGGCATTAAACAAAGTAACCCCAGCAGCAGCTCCCACCGTAGCCACGAGTCCCGAGACCATGCTCAAACAGGGACTCCAGTCAAAATGTTTTTCGGTTTTGGACATTAGCAACGGCTTTTTGTCCATTCCATTGGATAAAGCGTGCCAATACAAATTCGCCTTCACATTCCAGGGAGAACAATATATGTGCACGTGCCTTCCACAACTCCCCTTCCATTTTCCACCGACAGCTGGAAAATGGATTAGCAAAATTTTGCCGCCCCGATTGTCTGGTCCAATATGTAGATGACTTGCTACTACAAACAGACACAAAGGGAGAGCACATTTCGCTTCTCGCCGAACTCCTAGGACTCCTAAAAGAAATTGGATGTAAAGTCAACCCCAAGAAGGTCCAGATTTTGAAAGAAAAATTGATTTACTTGGGTACAGTAATCACTCATGGTAAACGCGAGATCGAGCAAAAGAGAATTGATTCGATCGTCAAATTGCCCCTTCCCCACAATGTCTCAGTCCTCCGGTCATTTCTAGGACTGGTTGGCTACTGCCGAAACCATATTGACGGTTTCGACACTAAAGCAGCGCCCCTATCTGACCTTCTCAAGAAGCAGGCACCTTGGGAATGGCTTCCACAGCATACGGATTCCGTGGAAGCTTTAAAAAGAGCACTCAGCACAGCCCCCGCACTACAGGTCCCAGATCCACTTTCCCCATTCGCTATCGAAGTAGCAAGCACCGACCGAACCCTTTCGGCATGCTCTTCCCGGAACGCCATGACCAATTACGCCCAGTAGCATACGCCTCACGCGTTTTAGATCCTGTCGAGCAAGGATTTTCTGCCTGTGAAAGGCACCTGCTCGCAGTATTTTGGGCAGTACAGTACTTGGCCTACATTACAGGACTCAACCCCATCACCATTCTCACTGAACACACCCCAACACAGCTATTGTTAGACGGCTGACTTACAGATGGCACAGTCAGCCAAATCCGCACAGCCCGTTGGACCCTTCTTTTACAGGGACGGGACATTACAGTAAAAAGAACCAAGATCCACGCCTTCCTTGCCAATAATTTGCAGTATGCAGGCACCCCTCATGACTGTGAGATTATCACCACAAAACACAACACAGGCCCATTTATACCTAAGACACCTCCCAGGAAAACCGGTAGTACACCCCAGAGACCCCAGCCCACAGACACGTGTGCACCCCTGAAAATTTATGTGGATGGCTCCTCCACAGTTTTAAATGAAAAGAGAATCACCGGTTGCGGCATTTATGCCGAGGAAGCGTAGGGACGCGCCCTTGATGAGGTCTCACTAAAGTTGCCAGGACACTTAGGCTCGCAGGCAGCAGAACTGGCAGCAATCGCTTATATTATAGACCACCCAGACTCGTTCCCGACCCCAGCAGACATCTATTCGGACAGCTTGTATGTCTGTAATAGTTTAACAGAATTCCTACCCCTGTGAGAAATTAGAGGATTTGTTTCCGCAGACGGAAAACCCCTACCCTCAGCCCCGTTACTCCAACATATCTTAGAGACAGCGAAAGATAGAGGGCGCGATTCTCCGCTCCCCATGCTGCGTGCGAGAATCGCGGGAGGGCCCCCCGACGAATTTCAAGCCCCCCTCGCGCCACACCTGGTCGCTGCCGTCGTGAAACGGGTGTGGAGATGCCCGTTTGGGGCTTGTAGGGGGCATGGTGGGGAATGAGCACCACGACTGTGCTTGGGAGAGGACAGGCCAGTGATCGGTGCCCACCGATCGTCGGGCCGCCGCCCCGCAAGATCATGCCGCCACGTCTTGTGGGGCGGCTGAGGGGAAAGACGGCCACTGCGCATGCGCGGGTTCGAGCTGTCAGCCTCGTGACGTCAGCCGCGCATGAGCGGGTTGGAGCCGGCCAACCTGCGCATGCGCGGCTGACGTCATTAGGCGCGCCGGCCGCATCATTCTCGGCGTGACGCCCCCATGGCCGAGATTTACGGAGCGCCGCTCATAGCTCCGCCGGGAGGGGAGAATAGGGGGCGAGGAGCGGCCTCCGAGGCCGCCGTGAAACTCGGCCAAATTCACGACGGCCCTCCCGATTTTTCCCGGGAGCAGAGAATTCCGCCCAGAAAATATGGTATAATTAAGGTTCGCCGTCATCACCGTTCTCCACCCCCCCCCCCCCCCCCCCCCGCCCCCACCACGTAAAGTTAAAGCAGACGACCTAGTGAAGGCAGGTACCAGGCATGGTTATTATTGGAACCCCCCCCCCCCCCCCCCGAAAGCACCTCAGTACACGCAGTTCAGGTCTCACAGACCAACATTCAGGATCTAGCGAAAGCACAGAAGGAAGATGAGAAACTCAGGGAAGTTTTAAAGGGAACCTTCCCAGCCCCGTATGATAAGTTTAAAAATGCAATAACCACACATGACGGTGTGATTTTGAAAGATGGCATTTATGTAGTTCCCAGCCAGGACAGGAACCAGATCATTTGTCAGTTCCATGACAATCATGGGCACCAAGGCATTGAACCCACCTTAGCCCACCTCAGACTGCTCTGCTGGTGGCCTGATTTAAAAGCCGATGTAACCCACTACATTGAGAATTGCTTGATCTGTGCCCAGAACAATCCGGACAGATATGCAAAAAAGGCTCAACTTAGTCATACCCGGCCCCGTTAATGGCCCCTGGACGAATCTGCAGATAGATTACATAGGACCCCTACCCCCTTGCAGAAATGCTTATAAGTATGTGTTGGTGGTCATCGACACCTTCACAAAATGGGTACGCACCCCATTTTGGCACTTTCAGTTTGAAATTTTTTTTTGTTTGTTTGCGACCCTTAGGTTGCTTCCGTATGCTATTTACATCCTCAAACACTGGGATGGTAAATCGCACAGGCTGCGAGACGGCGCGCACTGTGTCAGTATTTTTCTCGGATGTCTTGTCCAGATATTCGGTTTTTAAAAAATGAGGGAGTCACAGATGGTGACCAATTATAAGGGGTAATTGGCAATAAAGGACAGACAGACATACGAGATCTTATCTTTTTTTAAAATAATTTTTATTCAAATTTTCAACAAATTTTATCACAACAAAGAAAAACAGTAACCCCTACCCTCCAATACAAAAATAAATTAACAAGAAAAAGAAATAAGCATAAAAGCATGAGAACAAACCCCCGTAACGAATCCGTAGCCCCCCCACCCCCCGAATCCACTTCCTCCCTCCTCCGGGTTGCTGTTGAAGTCGACCACCCTCTAATGCTCCGCCATGAAATCAAGAAAAAGCTGCCACCGCCGGACGAATCCTTGCACCGACCCCCTCAGGGCAAACTTGACCCTCTCCAGTTTAACGAACCCGGCCATGTCGTAGATCCAAGATTCCGGGCTCAGGGACTTCGCATCCATCCATTGCAAAAGAATCCTGCGCCGGGCTACTAGGGACGCAAAGGCCAGAATACAGGCCTTTCTTGCCTCCTGCGCTCCCGGCTCCGATGCTACCCCAAAAATAGCGACCCCCCAGCCCGGTTCCACCCTGGAGCTGACCACCTTAGACCAGGTCCCCGCCATCCCCTCCCAGAAACACTCCAACGCCGGACATGCCCAGAACATGTGGGTGTGATTTGCTGGGCACCCCGAACACCTGCCACACCTGTCCTCTCCCCCAAAGAACCGGCTCAGTCTGGTCCCAGTCATATGCGCCCTATGCAGCACCTTTAGTTGGATTAGACTAAGCTGTGCGCAAGAGGAGGAGGAATTCAACCTCCCCAGGGCGTCAGACCACGTCCCCTCCTCAATCTCCTCCCCCAACTCCTCCTCCCACTTCGCTTTCAGCTCTTCCACCGAGGCCTCCTCCCCTTCCTGCATCACCTGACAAAATGCAGAGATCCTACCCTCACCGACCCACGTCCCCGAGAGCACCCTATCCTGAACCCCCCTTGGCAGCAATAGCGGAAACTCCGCCACCTGCCGCCTAACAAACTCCCTAATCTGCATATACCTAAAGGAATTCCCAGGGGGGAGACCCCACTTCCCCTCCAACTCCTTCAAGGTCGCAAACTTCCCGTCGAGGAAGAGGTCCCCATCCGCCTGATACCTGCCCTGTGCCAACTCAGAAACCCTCCATCTATCTTCCCTGGTACAAACCGGTGGTTCCCCAGTATCGGGGACCAAACTGATGCCTTCACTTCCCCCCTATGCTGCCTCCACTACCCCCAAATTTTGAGGGTGGCCGCCACCACTGGACTCGGAGTACCTTGCCGGGGGGAGCGGCAACGGGGCCGTCACCAGCGCCTCTAAACCCGTTCCCACACAGGACGCCGCCTCCATCCTCTTCCATGCGGCTCCCTCTCCCTCCATCACCCACTTACGGATCATTGCCACGTTCGCAGCCCAGTAATACCCACACAGGTTGGACAGCGCCAATCCACCCCCTTCCCTGCCTCGCTCCAAGAATACCCTCCTCACCCTCGGGGTCTTCTGCGCCCACACAAACCCCGTAATGCTCCTGTTAACCCTCCTAAAGAAAGCCTTCGGAATCATAATGGGTAAAAACACTGGAAGAGGAACAGAAACCTCGGGAGCACCGTCATCTTCACCGACTGGACCCTGCCCGCTAGGGAGAGTGGCAACACATCCCACCTCCTGAACTCCTCCTCCATCTGCTCCACCAGCTCGCAGGCATGGTTATTATTGGAACCCCCCCCCCCCCCCCGAAAGCACCTCAGTACACGCAGTTCAGGTCTCACAGACCAACATTCAGGATCTAGCGAAAGCACAGAAGGAAGATGAGAAACTCAGGGAAGTTTTAAAGGGAACCTTCCCAGCCCCGTATGATAAGTTTAAAAATGCAATAACCACACATGACGGTGTGATTTTGAAAGATGGCATTTATGTAGTTCCCAGCCAGGACAGGAACCAGATCATTTGTCAGTTCCATGACAATCATGGGCACCAAGGCATTGAACCCACCTTAGCCCACCTCAGACTGCTCTGCTGGTGGCCTGATTTAAAAGCCGATGTAACCCACTACATTGAGAATTGCTTGATCTGTGCCCAGAACAATCCGGACAGATATGCAAAAAAGGCTCAACTTAGTCATACCCGGCCCCGTTAATGGCCCCTGGACGAATCTGCAGATAGATTACATAGGACCCCTACCCCCTTGCAGAAATGCTTATAAGTATGTGTTGGTGGTCATCGACACCTTCACAAAATGGGTACGCACCCCATTTTTGGCACTTTCAGTTTGAAATTTTTTTTGTTTGTTTGCGACCCTTAGGTTGCTTCCGTATGCTATTTACATCCTCAAACACTGGGATGGTAAATCGCACAGGCTGCGAGACGGCGCGCACTGTGTCAGTATTTTTCTCGGATGTCTTGTCCAGATATTCGGTTTTTAAAAAATGAGGGAGTCACAGATGGTGACCAATTATAAGGGGTAATTGGCAATAAAGGACAGACAGACATACGAGATCTTATCTTTTTTTAAAATAATTTTATTCAAATTTTCAACAAATTTTATCACAACAAAGAAAAACAGTAACCCCTACCCTCCAATACAAAAATAAATTAACAAGAAAAAGAAATAAGCATAAAAGCATGAGAACAAACCCCCGTAACGAATCCGTAGCCCCCCCACCCCCCGAATCCACTTCCTCCCTCCTCCGGGTTGCTGTTGAAGTCGACCACCCTCTAATGCTCCGCCATGAAATCAAGAAAAAGCTGCCACCGCCGGACGAATCCTTGCACCGACCCCCTCAGGGCAAACTTGACCCTCTCCAGTTTAACGAACCCGGCCATGTCGTAGATCCAAGATTCCGGGCTCAGGGACTTCGCATCCATCCATTGCAAAAGAATCCTGCGCCGGGCTACTAGGGACGCAAAGGCCAGAATACAGGCCTTTCTTGCCTCCTGCGCTCCCGGCTCCGATGCTACCCCAAAAATAGCGACCCCCCAGCCCGGTTCCACCCTGGAGCTGACCACCTTAGACCAGGTCCCCGCCATCCCCTCCCAGAAACACTCCAACGCCGGACATGCCCAGAACATGTGGGTGTGATTTGCTGGGCACCCCGAACACCTGCCACACCTGTCCTCTCCCCCAAAGAACCGGCTCAGCCTGGTCCCAGTCATATGCGCCCTATGCAGCACCTTTAGTTGGATTAGACTAAGCTGTGCGCAAGAGGAGGAGGAATTCAACCTCCCCAGGGCGTCAGACCACGTCCCCTCCTCAATCTCCTCCCCCAACTCCTCCTCCCACTTCGCTTTCAGCTCTTCCACCGAGGCCTCCTCCCCTTCCTGCATCACCTGACAAAATGCAGAGATCCTACCCTCACCGACCCACGTCCCCGAGAGCACCCTATCCTGAACCCCCCTTGGCAGCAATAGCGGAAACTCCGCCACCTGCCGCCTAACAAACTCCCTAATCTGCATATACCTAAAGGAATTCCCAGGGGGAGACCCCACTTCCCCTCCAACTCCTTCAAGGTCGCAAACTTCCCGTCGAGGAAGAGGTCCCCATCCGCCTGATACCTGCCCTGTGCCAACTCAGAAACCCTCCATCTATCTTCCCTGGTACAAACCGGTGGTTCCCCAGTATCGGGGACCAAACTGATGCCTTCACTTCCCCCCTATGCTGCCTCCACTACCCCCAAATTTTGAGGGTGGCCGCCACCACTGGACTCGGAGTACCTTGCCGGGGGGAGCGGCAACGGGGCCGTCACCAGCGCCTCTAAACCCGTTCCCACACAGGACGCCGCCTCCATCCTCTTCCATGCGGCTCCCTCTCCCTCCATCACCCACTTACGGATCATTGCCACGTTCGCAGCCCAGTAATACCCACACAGGTTGGACAGCGCCAATCCACCCCCTTCCCTGCCTCGCTCCAAGAATACCCTCCTCACCCTCGGGGTCTTCTGCGCCCACACAAACCCCGTAATGCTCCTGTTAACCCTCCTAAAGAAAGCCTTCGGAATCATAATGGGTAAAAACACTGGAAGAGGAACAGAAACCTCGGGAGCACCGTCATCTTCACCGACTGGACCCTGCCCGCTAGGGAGAGTGGCAACACATCCCACCTCCTGAACTCCTCCTCCATCTGCTCCACCAGCCTCGTGAAGTTTAACCTATGCAGGGCCCCCCAGCTCCAGGCTATCTGGACTCCCAGGTATCTGAAGCTCCTCTCTACCCTTTTCAGCGGGAGCCCCTCTATCTCATTCTCTTGGTCCCCCATATGCACCACAAACAGCTCGCTCTTCCCCACATTGAGCTTATAGCCAGAGAAGTCTCCAAACTCCCCCAGAATCCTCATCACCTCTGGCATCCCCTCCGCCAGATCTGCAATGTACAGCAATAAATCGTCCGCGTACAGCGACAGCCAGTGCTCCCCCCCCCCCCCCCCCCCCCCCCCGCACAATCCCCCTCCAGTTCCTCGATTCCCTCAGCAGGGGAGACAAGGGACACCCCTGCCTCGTCCCCCGGTACAACCAAAAGTCCTCCGACCTCCTCCCATTCGTCACCACGCTCGACACTGGAGCATTATACAACAGCCTCACCCACCTAATGAATCCCTCACCAAACCCAATCCTCCTCAATACCTCCCACAGGTAACTCCACTCCACCCTGTCAAAAGTTTTCTCCGCATCCATCGATGCCACTATCTCCGCCTCCCCGTCCACCGCCGGCATCATTATGACGTTAAGAAGCCTCCGCACATTGACATTCACCTGCCTCTCCTTCACAAAGCCCGTTTGGTCCTCGTGAATGACCTGCGGGACCACATCCTCCACCCTTCTGGACAGTATATTGGCCAGCAGCTTCGCGTCCACATTGAGGAGCGGGATCGGCCTGTAAGACCCACACTGGAGGGGGTCCTTATCTCGCTTCAAAATCAGTGAAATTAATGCTCTGGACATCGTCGGGGGCAAGGCCCCACCCTCCCTTGCCTCATTCAGGGTCCTCACTAACAGCGGGCCCAACAGGTCTGAAAACGTCTTGTAAAATTCCACCGGGAACTCGTCAGGCCCCGGTGCCTTCCCCGACAGCACACTCCCCATCACCCTGATCAGTTCCTCCAACTCGACAGGCGCCCCCAGACCTTCCGCCCGCTCCTCCCCTACTCTCGGGAACTCCAGCTTGTCCAAAAAGCGGTCCAGCCCACCCTCCTCCCCAGGGGGCACTGACCGGTACAACACCTCATAAAAGGTCCTGAACACTCCGTTGATGCCCCTTGCACTCCGCACCAGACTCCCTCCTACATCTCTAACTCCCCCTATCTCCATCGCCGCCTCCCGCTTCTGGAGCTGGTGGGCCAGCATCCGACTTGCCTTCTCCCCGTACTTGTATACCGCCCCCTGCACCCTCCTCCACTGCGCCTCCGCTTTCCGGGTGGTCAATATATCAAACTCCGCTTGGAGACTACAACGTTTCCTCAAAAGCCCTTCCGTGTACCTCCTGTCCACCCTTACTATTTCTTCCACCAACCTCTCTTGCTCCTCTTTCTCCCCCCTCTCCCTGTGTGCCCTAATAGAAATCAGCACCCCCCTAACCACCGCCTTCAGCGCCTCCCAGACCACCCCCACCTGCACCTCCCCATTGTCATTAGTTTCCAAATACCCCTCTATACACCACATACCTCCTCATCCGACAGCAGCCCCACCTCTAACCTCCACAGCGGGCATTGGTCCTTTCCCTCCCCCAGCTCCAGGTCCACCCAATGCGGAGTGTGGTCTGATATGGTTATCACCGAATACTCCGCCCCTACCACCCTCGAAATCAACGCCCTGCTGAAGACAAAAAAGTCAATCCGGGAGTAAGCCTTATGGACATGAGAGAAGAACGAGAACTCCCTACCTCCCGCCTCATAAACCTCCAGGGGTCCACCCCTCCCATCTGGTCCATGAACCCCCTCAGCACTGTGGCCGCCGCCGGCCTCTGACCCGTCCTGGTCCTAGAACGATCCAGTGCTGGGTCCAGCACTATATTAAAATCTCCTCCCAATATCAAGCCCCCCGTCTCAAGATCTGGAATCCGGCCCAGCATGCGCCGCATGAAACCTGCATCGTCCCAATTTGGGGCGTACACATTAACCAACACCACCCGTTTGCCTTGGAACGTATCTGCCTCAGCTGTCCGCCACCACGCTCGACGCCACAAACGACAAACTCTTTCCCAACAAAATCGCCACACCCCGGTTCCTCGCATCTAACCCTGAATGGAACACTTGTCCAACCCACCCTCTTCTCAGCCTAACCTGATCCGCCACCCTAAGGTGCGTTTCCTGGAGCATAGCCATATCCGCCCCTAGCCCCTTCAAGTGCGAAATCACCCGGGCCCGCTTGACCGGCTCATTCAGCCCCCTTACATTCCATGTGACCAGTCGACTCGGGGGGCTATTCCCCCCTCCCTCTGCACCGGTCAACCATAACTCTCCCTCGGCCCACCACGTGCCCACAAAACCCACACGGCTCATTCCCCACGGTGGCAGATCCCCATCCCGACCCCCCCAGCCCCATCTATTCCCCTACGGCCCTTCCAGCAGCAACCCGGTACCCACCCTACTCCCTCCCCCCAAGTCCCCCTCATCGCACTTCCGTAAGTCAGCCGACTCCTGCTGACCCCGGCAGCTCCCGCCACCCCAACGACCCCCCCTGGTGTAATCCAACCGCTGTTCCCCCCGACCAGTACAAACCCCTCCCATTCCGCCTCCAGCACGGGAAAAAGCCCGCGCTTCCAACTTAAACCCCGCTCCTCGACCCAAAACGTGGGAAAGAAAAAGGCGTGCGGCCCCACGGGCCTACAAAACAACCCCCCAGCTTTCCACCAGAGAGAAAGGAACAGAAATAAATAATAGACAAGCCCCCAAAAAAACAAAAAAGCCAACATAGAAGTACAAAGGAGAACAGAGCCTCCGGACCTTGTACATCAGGCTCCAAACTCCCTCAATCCTCAGTTTGAGTCCAACTTCTCTGCCTGGCCAAAGGCACAGGCCTCTTCCGGGGAGTCAAAATAGTACTGGCGATCTTTAAAAGTGACCCCGAGGCGTGCCGGCTGCAGCAGACCGAACTTCACCCCTCTCTTGTGCAGCACTGCCTTCGACCGGTTAAAACCAGCCCTCCTCTTCGCTACCTCCGCGCTCCAGTCCTGATAAATCCGGATCTCTGCGTTCTCCCACCTGCTGCTCCTCTCCTTTTTGGCCCATCTCAGCACACATTCTCGGTCGATGAAGCAGTGAAAAAGGACCAGCAGCGCCCTTGGCGGCTCGTTCGGCCTGGGCTTTCTCACCAACACTCGATGGGCACCCTCCAGCTCCAAGGGCCCTTGGAAGGACCCCGCTCCCATTAGCGAGTTCAGCATCGGGACCACATAGGCCCCCAGGTCCAATCCCTCCAGCCCCTCTTGGAGGCCCAGGATCTGCAAGTTCTTCCGCCACGAGCGGTTCTCCATTTCCTCCATCCTCACTTGCCATTTCTTGTGGAGCGCCTCGTGCGACTCCACCTTCACTGCCAGGCCTAGGATTTCATCCACGTTCTCCGAGGCCTTTTGCCGGAACTCGCGGATCTCTGCACCCTGAGCTGTCTGAGTCGCCATGAGCTTATCCAGAGAGGCCTTAAGCGGTTCCAGCAGCTCAGCTTTAAGCTCTCTGAAGCAGCTCCTGCTGCTCCTGCGCCCACTGCTGCCGGTTCCACGCCCGCCGCCATCTTGTTCTTCGTGCCTCGCACCTTTCTTTGCTCCAAAGCCGATTTTCTGACCGCCCCGCTCCTGGTCCAGTCCATCCACTGACAGATAAGCGCAGATGTGTTCCCACACCGGGAAAAGTCCAACCCTTAAAAGAGCCCAAAAGACCGAAAATAGCGGGAGCCTCCGAACGTGCGGCTTAGCTCCGCATCACCGCAAACGAAAGTCGACATACGAGATCTTAAGCAAGATAGTAACAGATATTATGCTTGTGTTCACAAAACTCTGGAAACTCATGAACCCCAGAGGAAGAGAAAGAAGACTAACAACAGGAAAGATGAAGACGACCTCCATCTTCTTCACCTGGATCTTAGCGGGATCCATTCAATTACGCTATCCCCCTGACACCTACCACACAAGCCGTGAATGATTCCCACCCCTGCAATACACAGAACCCCGAGATAGTTAGCCCCGTGACAGTTAACAATACCCCGACCTGGTGTGATAAGTTTATCACCTGGTATTCACTATTGTACATAGTAGAAGCCCTCTTAGTACTGGCAATACTTTGCAGCGTCGTGCAGACACTTAGAATCAGGAAATGGCGAAGGAGCCTCCCCGAAGAGGCGCCGGTGGGACCCGATCCCGGGCCAGACCCCATCGGAGGCCTCCCCGGTGAAGGAGCCCCCCCCCCCCCCGACCGTTCCCGCAGAATTCCCGCCAGCAGCGACCAGGGGTGAACGGCGCTGGCGGGACTCTGTCGTATTGGCGCACCGGCGTCAGGGTGTCGTGGCCCGGTTGCAACGATTCTCTGGCGCGGCGCGGGGCTCGGAGAAGCGCCCCGCCGATCTGTAATAATAATGGATCGCTTTATCCTGTTACATTTTGGGGACCATAGAAAATAACATCCTTGCAACACTGAAAGAGAATTTGAAGTGTTGGTCTGGCTTTTGGGGTCACAATGAAAAATGTCAGTGTTCATCATCAAACTCCTCTGAATCTAACGGCAACTTCCGAAGTCCATAGGCGGAATTCTCCGCTCCCCACGCGGCCTGGGAGAATCGTGGGAGGGCCTCGCGACATTTTTTAAGCCCCCCGCGATTCTCCCCCCCCCCCCCCCCCACTCCCCCGCTCAGAAAAATCACCCGATGGGCCGAGCGGCAGGCCCTTCACGCCCGTTTCACCACGGCAGCAACCACACCTGGTCGCTGCATTCGTGAAACGGGCGCCGGATGCCCGTTTGGGGCATCCAGTGGCCCGATTGGGACGGGAGCACCGCGACTGTGCTCTGGGAGGGGACAGGCCCGCGATCGGTGCCCACCGATCGTCGGGCCTGCGTCCAAAACGGACGCACTCATTCCCTTCCACTGCCCGGCAAGATCAAGCCGCCACGTCTGCGGAAGTGGGTTCGTGTCGTCTACGCGCTGATGTCATCCGCGAAGCGCCGTTC
Source organism: Scyliorhinus canicula (assembly GCF_902713615.1). Lineage (NCBI taxonomy): Eukaryota > Metazoa > Chordata > Chondrichthyes > Carcharhiniformes > Scyliorhinidae > Scyliorhinus > Scyliorhinus canicula. Next base: position 198,543,808 of record NC_052146.1, on the reverse strand, counting down.
GGGCGTCATTTCCGGTGGCCGAGGTCGCGGCCGGGAACGACGGGGGCCCCGCTCCTAGCCCCCCTGGGTGGGGGTGAATTAGGTGCGGGGAGCGGGCCCCGAGGCCATCGTGAACCAAGACCGAGTTCACGACGGCCTCCACGATTTTGGCCACCAGCGGAGAATTCCGCCCCACATATGTGCAGTTTAAAGTGGAAATTCAGAAGTTGCTGTCAATTATTTTGAGCTTCTCCACTGGGTGCACTGTTGAAGTCTCCACAAACTATGATCAATTTATAAATTTCTGAACTGATGAAAACTTGCATTTTTACACTTTTAGTCGCCCTGTACAAACCCTTGAAAAATTTACTTTGTTGAATGATTTTTAACTGTATATGACACTCGACTTTTAAAAAAATCTTTTTATTCTAGGCTTTTTAATAATAATAATAATAATAATCTTTATTGTCACAAGTAGGCTTACATTAACATTGCAATGAAGTTACTGTGAAAAGCCTCTAGTCGTCACATTCTGGCGCCTGTTCAGGTACACAGAGGGAGAATTCAGATGGTTTCGCACAGGGCTAAATCGCTGGCTTTGAAAGCAGGCCAAGGCAGGCCAGCAGCACGGTTCAATTCCCGTACCAGCCTCCCCGAACAGGCGCCGGAATGTGGCGACTAGGGGATTTTCACAGTAACTTCATTTGAAGCCTACTTGTGACAATAAGCAATTTTCATTTCATTTCACCGAACAAGCACGTCTTTCTGGACTTGTGGGAGGAAACCGGATGCAGACACGGTGAGAGCGTGCAGACTCTGCACCGATAGTGACCCAAGCTGGGAATCGAACTTGGGACTGTAGTGCTGTGAAGCAACAGTGCTAACCACTGTGCTTCCATGCCATCCTATGTTTTTACAAATATACACAAAAGTATTGGAAGACCAAAACTTCCAACTGAACAAACGACCACAAATCTCCAACCTCTCCCAATGCCAACACCCCACCACATCCCGCCTTCTCTGTTATCCCTTATCTTCCCGCCCTTGATGACCTCTCAATCCTCCTTGAAAAAAATCAATGAGTGGCTTCCAACTCCGGGTAAACCCCTCTGCCGACCCCCACAAAGCGACCTTGACCGTCTCCAACTGCAGGAGTTCTGTCAGGCCACTCACCCATACACCCCCCCCCTTTGCTGGCCTCGAGTCCCACCAACACAACAAAATCTGTCTCCGGGTTATCGGGGAGGTAAAGGCTAGAAAATCGGCCTCTCTACCCACCTGGACTTCTGGATCTGTTGAAACACCACATATATCGCCGCCTCCAGATTCGGGGCCACCCCCACACTCAGAACCTCAGACATAACATCTGCTCAATAATAATTTATCAAACCCCCCAAACCTCGCCCCTCTCCAAGAACACCTGCCTCACCCATGGGGTCTTCCCTGCCCACATAAACCCCACATTTATCACGTTACCTTCCTGAAAAAGGACTTGGGAACAAAGATAGGGAGGTTCTGGACCACAAGCAAGGACTTGGGCAACACCGTCATTTTCACCATCTGCACATGCCCAACCAGTGACAGCGGCAACACAGCCCACCTCTTGAAATCCGTCTTCATTCCCTCTACCAATCATGCCAAGTTCAACTTGTGTAGCTGTGAAAACTCACCCCACTACCCAGAACGGCAACTCCACTAACCTCATTTCCTGCCCTCTCGCACTAATCGGAAACACCTCGCTCTTCCCCATGATCAATTTTATCACAAAAAATGGCCAAATTCGCTCAGGATCCCCACAATCTTTTCAATGCTGCCCACCAGGTCCGAAATGTATTACAAATCGTCCGCATATAGCAAACCTCTATCCTCGGTACCTCTCTGCTCAGCTCCTTTCCAGCCCCTTGACGTCCTAAGCGCCATTGTCAACGGCTCTATTGCCAAGGTGAAGAGGAACGGGGAGAGCTGATATTCCTGCCTTGTCCCCCAATGCAACCCAAAGTACCCCAAACTCGTCCTGTTCATCCGAACGCTTGCTACCGCCGCCCTGTACAACAGCTAAACCCAATCCACAGACCCCTGGTCAAACCTGAACTAGCCTCCCTAACACCATAATAAAATCTACACCGTCCCAATTCAGGGCATGAACATTCACCAGGACAACCGACATCCCCTCCAACTTTCCATTGACCATCACATATCCACCCGCCGGATTGGCCACAATGCTCCCCACCTAAAAAGCCACCCTCATATTAGCCGACACCACCCTTTTGTCTTCATGTCTAACCCCGAGTGGAACACCTGCCCACCCATCCATTCCTCAGCCTCATCTGATCCTCCAACTTCAGGTGTGTCTCCAGGAACTGATGCAGCCTCACGACCATCGCCCCACCAGTGACCTCCTCCTCAGCACCCTATGCTCCTGATTCACCTCGATGGACCGTTCAAAGGCTCCCTCCCATCAGCTTCTCCACCATGCTCGCCACAAACTTGGCGGCCTCTGGACCTTCAATGCCTTCTGCCCCCTGGAGTGGTTCTCGAGGTCTTCCAATTTCTCTCTCAGTCTTTTCTGGCTGCTCATCACCATCCCCATCTCCGCCTCCAGCGAGGTCAGCCGATCCTCATGCTCCACCACCGACTCCTCCACTTTTTAGATCACCAGGTCCTGAGCCTCCTGTCTCTGTTCTACCCGCGATCGGCTCCACCACCCTGCTCAAATCCTCTCAGGCCTCTTTCTTCTGCTGCTTGGATTTGCCATTCAGGAATTCCAACAGCTGCTCTGTCGACCACTGGGCGGACAGAGTTGCCCCCTTGCCCTCCGCCACCTTCACCTTTGTCGCGCCACGGAAACTTTCCTGCTCCAGCTGTTCCCTCTTCCTCGTGTACTCCTCATCTGCTGATCCGTACACCGACCTCACCGGAGGAGTATTACCTTCCCTGGGCACTCATCCACCTTTGGCCCTCAAACACCGCACCATTCGGGTAGGGAAGGACCGAAAAACTCCACCTTGAATGGGCGCCACCAAATGTGCAACCACTGACTCCATTGCCGCCACCGGCAGTCCCCCTAAGGTAGTGCATTCTAGGCCTGAACCATTCGCTGCCTGAATAAACTTTTTTCTCATATCGCTTTTCTTCTTTTGCATTTTACTTTAACTCTGTGCCCTCTCATTCTCAATCCTTCCACCAGTGGGAACAGTTTCTCCCTGTCTACTCTGTCCATTCCTCTATTAAATCTCCGCTCAGCCTTCTCTTCTCCAAGGAAAACAGTCTTAACTTCTCCAAGCTTTCTTTTTTTTTTAAATTTAGAGTACCCAATTCATATTTTCCAATCAAGGGACAATTTAGCGTGGCCAATCTGCCAAGCCTGCACATCTTTGGGTTGTGGGGGCGAAACCCATGCAAACACGGGGAATATGTGCAAACTTCACACGGACAGTGACCCAGAGCCAGGATCAAACCTGGGACCTCGGCGCCATGAGGCAGCAATACTAATCACTGTGTCACCGTGCTGCCCCCTAACGTCTCCAATCTAACTTTGTAACTGAAGTTCCTCATCCCTGGAACTCTTTCCAATGCCTTCACATCTTTCCTAGAGCATAGCACCCACAACTGGATGTCCTCCTGCTGAGACCAAATCAATGTCTTACACAAGTTCAACATAAGCCCCTTGTTCTCGTATTCTATGTCCCTATTAATAAAGCCTAGGATACTGAATGTTTTTTTCAATAACTCTCTCAACCTGTCTCATCACCTTCAATGACTTAAGCACATGTATACCCATGTCGCCCTGCTCCTCTTTGGAGTTGTAACCTTTATTTTATCTTGCTTCTCCATGCTCTTCCCGCAACTTCACATTTCTCCACATTGAACTTCATCTGCCACCTGTCCGCCCATTCCATCAACTTGTCTCGGCCCTTCTGAAAATCCATTCCATCCTTTTGACGTTCACAATGCTCACAGATTTTGTATCATTCACAAATTTTGAAAGTGTGCCCTGCACACTCAGGTCTAGGTCATGAATATATATCCAAAAAAGCTGATCCCTGAGAATTTTCCTTTTTATTCCATGAGCTACAACTTTGCTTATAAGACTTGTTTTTTTGAATGAATTTGAAGGACCCAATTCCTTTTATCCCAATTAAGGAATAATTTAGCATGACCATTCACCTACCCTGCACATCTTTGGGATGTGGGGGTGTGACCCACGCAGGCACGGGGAGAATGTGCAAACTCCACACGGACACTGACCTGGGGCCAACATCGAGTTTATAAATCTGTTGTGCGGCACTGTATCAAATGCCTGCTGGAAGTCCATGTATACTTTCTCAACAACATCACCTTCATCAACTCTCAATGACCCCTCCTCAAAAAAAACTCAAGCAAGTTAGTTGAATAAAATTTTCGCTTAAGATATCCAGCTGGCTTTCCTTGATAATCCACATTTGTCCATGTAACAATTAAAATTTTGTCCCGAATTATTGTTTCCAGGGGTGGGATTCTCCGACACCCCACCAGGTCGGAGAATTGCCCAGGGCCGGCGTCAATCCCGCCCCCGCCGTGTCCCGAATTCTCTGCCACCCGAGATTCGGCGGGGGCGGGAATCGCGCTGCGCCCATTGGCGGGCCCCCCGCGGCGATTCTCCGGCCTGCAATGGGCCGAAGTCCCGCTGCTGACAAGCCTCTCCCACCGGCATGGATTAAACCACCTACCTTACCGGCGGGACGGGCGGCGCGGGCGGGCGCCGGGATCCTGGGGGGGGGGGGGGGGGGGGGCGATCTGATCCCGGGGGGTGCCCCCATGGTGGCCTGTCCTGTGATCGGGACCATGGCGAAGGTGGAAGAGACCCCCCTCCCCTGCGCATGCGCCGGGACGACGTCAGCAGCCGCTGACGCTCCGGCGCATGCGCGGACTTACGCCGGCCGGCAAAGTCCTTTCAGCCCCGGCTGGCGTGGCACCAAAGGCTGTTCACGCCAGCCGGTGGAGCGGGAACCACTCCGGCGCGGGCCTAGCCCCTCAATGTGAGGGCTTGGCCCCTAAAGGTGCGGAGAATTCCGCACCTTTGGGGCGGCCCGACGCCGGAGTGGTTCACGCCACTCCAACACGCCGGGACCCCCCGCCCCGCCGGGTAGGGGAAAATCCCGGCCCAGAGGTTTCCCTGTCATTGATGATAAACTGACCGTCTGACGATGCTGGGCTTATCTTCACATCCTTTTTTGAATGGGGGTGTAACATTTATAATTCTCCAGTTCTCTGGTACCACCCCTGGGTCTAAGGGACAATACAAAATTATGGCCAGTGCCTCTGAAATTTCCTCGCATTAAACTCTCACTTCCCTCGGTATCCTTGGATGCATCTCAGCATGTTCTGGTGCCTTATCAACTTTAAGGAGGGACAGCCTTTCCAATATCACCTCTTTATCAATTTTAAATAAAATATCCCACTGTACTATTCACAGAGAGAAAAAGTGCCTCAGTCCCCTGGTCAACATTTATCCTCCAACTAAAATAACCAAAACAGATTGACGGATCCTTCATCTTACTTCTGTCCATGGAACCTTGCTACGTGCAAATGACCTGCTGTGATTCCATACCAAATGTAAATTTTCTTCAAAAACTAATTTTCTGTGAAACACTTTGGAATATCCTTATGAAATGCAAGTTTTTTTATTCTTTTAATGGCTTTTTAGTCAGGAATATATATATATATATAAAACAATATTATCAGTTTAATATGCCATATGCCACTAACACTGGTTACCTTTCATCATTTACCTCATCGTTTACCTCAGTGTACAGTAGAAAATACAGTGAGTGAAAATGAGCTATCTAATTTGTGAGCATGTATTTTAACACATGCAGATATAGCAGATTCAAATGAACAAGTCACATCTTTTTTAAGTTTCAAATTTCAATAATTCTACCTGTAGTTACTTAGTGTTAATGAATTTTTTAAAATTATGCTTTGAATGAAGAGGAAACGTAGATTGTTTGCCAAATAGTTGAAACAAATATTTAAAACTGATATAGAAAGATTAGGGACAAATGAATCTCCGTTAACATGGAAGATGTTTTATAAATGATTAAGTGTCATATCATGTTTTTGAGTGACTAGTATGGTATAGTTTTATATTTATAATGTTTATAATGCATAAGACTACATAAATGTATTCATGAATTGAAACCTGAATAAAATTAGAATTGAACAATTATTCTGCATAAACAGATTGGTGCTGCAAATTTATCTTCAGCAAATCACTATATTATCCGTGAAGTATCATTCGGGACTAAATAATCCACTTGATATGCACCTCGTCCACTAACCAAAATATTTACTCCTCGAGCACTGTTGTGCTATGACTGCAGTGTACATTATCAACAGGATACAATTTGCCAAGGATGTTAGGCAGCAGCACCCCAATTGATGACTCCGTGAGGCCTTCAAGCCATCTTTAAATATTACAGATACCCAAAACAGGGTCAACTGCAGGTACTGCCCGTCTGTCCTACCAAACACTTCTAGGACAGAGCCCTGTTCTTGGTTATATGTTGAAGGTCACTTTAACTCTGTTTGACTGAGTAGCGTCTAACTTCACAGCTGAAGGCTATTGCTAATAAGGAATTGGTCTTGTTAGTTGTGAGAGCACTTCACAGCTGCTGGCTATGTTTGCTGCTTGCTCCTGCTGATGCCTGAAGATACCTGGAGGCTGCTGTTTCTGTTTCCTTTCTTTTCTGTAGCTGGAAAGTAAGACAATTTTTTATTTAAAATTTTTTTTTTTTTTAGAGTACCCAATTATTATTTTCCAATTAAGGGGTAATTTAGCGTGGCCAATCCACCTACCCTGCACATCTTAGGAAATTTTTTTCTCAGATACCTGGGTCCTGGAACACTGGGCTCAGGGGGACGTATGGGTAGAGAAGGCAATCCAGTTTGAAGCAAGAAGATGCTGCGCGCTACCTGGTGTGCGATATTTTTCAAAATGGGCCACCTGATGACGTCGTTGAAGAAATGCTTTTGTAGATTGCTGATGCTTTGGTTGCTGGTGTGGTAAGTGCTGAATTTAACTGGTACATCACTGCGGGTTAAACATGCTGGAAGTCAAGGATGTTCAACTGTGCCGGTGAAATATGTGGATGTCAGGATTTGGTTTCGGTGAGATTGGGTCGTGTGGGAGGGCCTGCACAGCTGCGGCTTCTGGATGGAGAATGGCACAGGTATGTGGAACAAGTCACACATTGATAGACAAGATTGTTTCTATGACAAAGCTCTGGACATGCTAACACATTCTCGGGCTTATTGTCCCTTTTTGTTGAGGAACTTGATGGTTTTTTTGAGTAAATGAGCTGTTATAGATTTGTATTGGTACCAATATGGAACTGTCATTTGTTGTTTAATGGTTAATGTGATATGCGGAATGTTACGTAGCTGATTTTCAAATCATTGTTACTGTTGACCATTTAATAAATAAAATATTTTCAAGTAGTGCTGCAAGTTGTGTTTGCTGTTTGCTGCTGCTTGTGGCTGCAAATGCCTGGAGCCTGCTGTTTCCTTCTTTTTCTGCAGCCTGGTGTAAGGGAGGGAAGATGAAAGATAACATGCTGCCTGGGGAAGGGAAAGCGGAGCTCTGTCTCTGTTCTGGCGTGCTCCACGTCAGTGTGACTTTCCAGTGTACATTTTCACTGTGAGAGTCTACTGCTGGAGGTGCAGGAAGGGGCGAGTGAGCGGACTGATCCGAATGCAGCTACGGCTGTCTGGAGGCTGTGTGTTTGTTTGCTGCTGCCCCTTTGCTTTTGTGGTCTAGAGGAATGAAAGTGAGGATGCAATTTGACCTGCTGCCAGAGAAGGGGAAGGGGAGCTCTTTCTCTCCTCTGATGTACTCTGTGTCGATGTGACTTTTTCATTGTTGTGGAGCTTACTGCTGGAACCTGCAGGAGAGAGAGGGGCCTGATTGATTCGAATGAAGAACTTGATAGAGGCATTGAAGGAATGTTTTTGCAGATCGTTGGTGACTTTATTGTACTGTTGACTGTTAAATGTTTAATGCCTGGAGGTTGTGTGTTTGTTTGCTGCCACCTCTTTTGCTTCTGTGGATTGGAGTGAGGAAAAGGAGGCTGTAAGATGACCTGACCAGCTCTGGAGAAGGGGTGCTCTTTCTCTATTCTGGCATGCTCTGCATTAGTGTGACTTTCTGGTGGGATTTTTCCACTGTTGAGAGTCTACTACTGGGAGCTGCGGGAGGGGGATAGATAGGTCGATTGATCCGAATGAGCACCTTGATCAAGGTGTTGAAGACATGCTCTTGCGGATTGTTGATGACTTTATCGTACTGTTGAATGTTTAATGATCAGCACGTATTTGGTTTCCTTTGTATCAATGCACTGTTGTAGCTTTCTGTTTGTACCGCTATTTTCTGCAGGAAAAAGGTGCTTGTGTGTGCATGGCGTGGTGTCTTTTACTTGTTGGTTAATGGCTAATGTGATACATGGACTATTGAGTAGTTTGTTTTATCCTTTTAGTATGAAGATATTGTTGACTGATAATAAACAAAATATTCTCAAATGGTGCTTCTGGTTGTGTTTGCTGCTGCTTGTGGCTGGAAATGCCTGGAGGCTGCTGCTGCTGTTTTTTTCTGTAGCCTGGAATAAGGAAAGGGAGCATGGAATATGATCTGCTGCCAAGAATGCAGAAGAAGAAGGGAAGCTCTTTCTCTCTTCTGGCGTACTTTCCATCGCTGAGGAGTCTACTGCTGGGGCTGGAAGAGCGGGAGAGAGAGGCAGATTGATTCAACTAAACGGTGTTAGCTGCTTGTTGCTGCTTGCAGCTTCCTGGAGGCTGTGTGTGTGATTGATGTTGCCCCTTTGCTTTTGTGGCCTGGAGTAAGGAAAGGGAGGGTGGTAAGGTGACCTGGTGCCAGTGCTAGAGAAGCAGAAGTAGGGGCTCTTTCTCTCTCTGGTGTGCCAAGCGTTGGTGTGACATTCCCCTGCTGACGAGTCTACTGCTGGGAGTTGCAGGAGGGAGAGAGAGAGACGGATAGATCCAAATAAGCAACTTGATGATGGTGCTGAAGAAATGCTTTTGTAGATTGCTGATGACTATACTGTACTGTTGACTGTTTAATGCCTGGAGGATGTGTGTTTGTTTGCTGCCGTCCCTTTGTTTTTGTGGCCTGGAGTAAGGAAAGGGAGGATGGAAGATGACCTACTGTCAGAGCTGAAAAAGAGGGGGCAGCACGGTGGCCTAGTGGTTAGCACAACCGCCTCACGGCGCTGAGGTCCCAGGTTCGATCCCGGCGCTGGGTCACTGTCCGTGTGGAGTTTGCACATTCTCCCCGTGTCTGTGTGGGTTTCGCCCCCACAACCCAAAAATGTGCAGAGTAGGTGGATTGGCCAAGCTAAATTGCCCCTTAATTAGAAAAAATAATTGGCTAATCTAAAATTTAAAACAAAAGAGCTGAAAAAGAGCAAGGGAGCTCTTTCTCTCTTAGACCAAAACACCATAAGACATAGGAGCAGAATTAGGCCACGCACCCAATCGGGTTTGTTCCGTCATTCAATCATGGCTGATATTTGTCTCATCACCATCTCCTGCCTTCTTCCCATAACCCCTGATACCTTTATTAATCAAGAACCAATCTATCTCTTAAAGACACTCAGTGATTTGGCCTCCACAGCCTTCTGCGGCAAAGAGTTCCACAGATTCACCACCCTCTGGCTGAAGAAATTCCTCCTCATCTCTGTTTTAAAGGTTTGTCCCTTTAGTCTGAGATTGTGTCCTCTGCTTCTAGTTTTTCCTACAAGTGGAAACATCCTCTCCACGTCCACTCTATCCAGGCCTCACAGTATTCTTTAAGTTTCAATAAGATCCTCCCTCATCCTTCTAAACTCTAACAAGTACAGACCCAGAGTTCCCAACCATTCCTCATACGACAAGCTCTTCATTCCAGCGATCATTCTTGTGAACATCCACTGGACCCTTTCCAAGGCCAGCACATCCTTCCTTAGATACGGGGCCCAAAACTGCTCACAATACTCCAAATGGGGTCTAACTATTTGGGGTCTAACCTAGGGGCTGTTTAGCTCACAGGGCTAATCGCTGGCTTTGAAAGCAGACCAAAGCAAGCCAGCAGCACGGTTCGATTCCCGTAACAGCCTCCCCGAACAGGCGCCGGAATGTGGCGACTAGGGGCTTTTCACAGTAACTTCATTTGAAGCCTACTCGTGACAATAAGCGATTTTCATTTTCATTTTTCATTAACCAGAGCATTATGCAGCCTCAGCAGTACAGCCCTGCTCTTGTATTCTCGTCCACTCGACATGAATGCTGACATTGCAGTTGCCTTCTTAACTACCAACTGTACCTGCAAGTTAACCTTAAGAGAATCGTGAACAAGGACTCCCAAGTCCCTTTGTATTTCTAATTTCCTAAGCATTTCCCCATTTAGAAAATAGTCTATGCCTCCATTTCTCCTTCCAAAGTGCATAACCTCACACTTTTCCACATTGTATTCCATCTGTCACTTCTTTGCCCGCTCTTCCAGCCTGCCCAAATCCTTCTGAAGCCCCCCCTGCTTCCTCAATACTACCTGTCCCTCTGCAGATCTGTGTGTCATCTGCAAACTTAGCAACAGTGCCTTAGTTCCTTCTTCCAGATCATTAATGTATATTGTGAAAAGTTGTGGTCCCAGCACCGACCCCAGAGGCACACCACTAGTCACCAGCTGCCATCCTGAAAAAGACCCCTTTATCCCCACTCTCTGCCTTCTGGCAGTAAGCCAATCCTCGATCCATGCCAGGATCGTACCTTAACACCATGGGCTCTTAAGGTATTTCACAATCTCCTATGCGGCACCTTGTCAAAGGCCTTCTGGAAATCTAAATAAATCACGCCCACTGGTTCTCCTTTGTCTAACTTCCTTGTTACCTCCTCAAAAAACTCTAAAAGACTTGTCAGCACGGTAGCACAAGTGGATAGCACTGTGGCTTCACGGCGTCAGGGTCCCAGGTTCGATTCCCGGCTGGGCCACTGTCTGTGCGGAGTCTGCAAATTCTCCCCGTGTCTACGCGGGTTTCCTCCGGGTGCTCCGGTTTCCTCCCACAGTCCAAAGACGTGAAGGTTAGGTGCATTGGCTAAATTGCCCTTAGTGCCCAAAAAAAAAAGTTAGGAGGAGTTATTGGTTACGGGGATAGCGTAGAAGTGAGGACTTAAGTGGGTCGGTGCAGACTCGATGGGCCGAATGGCCTCCTTCTGCACTGTATGTTCTATGTCAGACATGATCTCCCTTTGACAAAGCCGTGCTGACCCAGTCCTATTTTATCATGCACTTCCAAGTACTCTGCAATCTCATCATTCTAAAATCTTACCAATGACCGAAGTCAGGCTAACCGGCCTATAATTTCCTGACTTCTGCCTCCCTCCCATCTTAAACAGCGGTGTGACATGAGCCACTTTCCAGTTCTCTGGGAACCTTCCTGCCTCCAGTGATTCCTGAAAGATCACCACCAATGCCTCCACAATCTCCTCAGCTATCTCTTTTAGAACCCTGGGGTGTAGACCATCCGGTCCAGGGGATTTATCCACCTTCAGTATTTCAGTTAGCCCAGAACCTACTCCTTAGTGATGGCCACTGCACTCACCTCTGTCCCCGATTCTCCTGGAGCTCTGGCATCCCACTGGTGTCTTCCACCGTGAAGACTGATGCAAAGTAACTATTCAGTTCCTTTGCCATTTCTTTGTTTCCTATTATTACTCTTCTGGTCTGCTCTGCATTGGTGTGATTTCTCCTTGCTGAGGAGTCTACTTCTGGGAGTTGCAGCAGGGAGAGAGGCAGATTGATCCGAATGAGCAACTTGATGAAAGTGCTGAAGAAATACTTTTTCAGATTGCTGGTGATTTTATTGTACGTTTGTAGACTAGCTCATCCACGTGAGTCAAACATACTGGACTCCAGTGGGACATGTGGATATCGAGCTTTGGTTCCGATGAAATTAGGCTGTATAAAAGGCCTGTACAATGGAGGCTCATGGGCAGAGACTGATATGGAAAATAATCAAACAGCAAGGATCCTCCGTTTTGTTGAAGACCTGCAAGGGGTTATACAGTGTGTTTGGTTTTCTTTGTATAAATTAACTGTTGTAATTTTGTGTTTGTACCAATATTCTGTAGCGAAAAGATCCTTGTGTGAGTGGCATGGAGCCTTTTCCTTGTTGAATAATGGTTGGTGTGTTATATGGACTGTTGGATTTTCATGTTTTTGTATAAAGGTACAGTTGACCATTTAATAAATAAAATATTATCAAGTGGTGCTTCAGGTTGTGCTTGCTGCTTGCTGTTGTTTGTAGCTGCAAATGTCTGGGTGCTCCTGCTGTTGTCACCTTATTTTTCTATAGCTTGAAAGAAGGACGCGGGACCTGGCATGAGACATTGATCGATATGAACAACCTGATGAAGGTGTTGAAGAAATGCTTTCACAGATTGCTGATGCTTTTCTTGCTGGTGTGGTGAGTCCTGCATGTAACTAGCCAGTCACCATGGTCGAGCATGCTGAAACCCAAGGATGTCCAACTGCACCTTGAGCACCACTGGAATATGTGGATGTCAGAATTTGGTTCCGATGAGATTAGGCCGTGTGGGAGGCCTGCAGAGCATATGGACAGAGAATGGCACTGCTACGTCGAACAACCAAAAAGTAAGCATTGCTTTCTGTGGCACAGTTCTGGACATGATTAAACATTCTCAGGCTTATCTTCCATTTCTGTTGAGGAACCTGCGAGAGGTGGTAACCTGTGTTTCATTTTGTGGAATTGAGTTGATATAGCTTTGCATTGGTAACAATATGGAATGATGATGTTTCTTTGTTGATTAAAGGTTGGTGTGATATGTGGAATGTTACATTGTTGATTTTTGAACCTTTGTCAATGTTGATCGTTTTTTGCCAATGAAATATTACTCAAGTGGCTTCTCCTGGGTACACGTGCCATGTCTGAGACGATGATGATTGCATCACATTTCAATCAAACTTTGAAGCCTGTCCTCTAGAAGCGTCAGGACCAACAAACAATCAAACACTCAAGAGCTGGGCTTCAGCACTGGGGATATCCCCGCCACCAAAGGGTGAGTGTGGGACGGCATCTGAGCACGGTCTCCCTAATGTTTTCAGCAGGGGTCTGGGGTCTAGGGGCTCATGCTGTCGTTGGGGGGGGGGGGGGGGGGCAAATCTGCAGAGCGAGGTTTTCCAGGACAACTGGTTCGCAGGATGGCACTCAGAGAAGACGGGACATTTAAGGGTGGGGTAGCTTGGGAGATTTGAGGGTGCCACGGCGGAAGGCCTAACTGATTGTCAGTCTATTTCCTTCTCCAATTCCTTACAAATATGGGCAACGCTGTAGCATAGTGGTTAGCACGGATGCTTTACAGCTCCAGGGTCCCAGGTTCCATTCCCGGCTTGGGTCACTGTCTGTGTGGAGTCTGCACATTCTCCCTGAGTCTGCGTGGGTTTCCTCCGGGTGCTCCGGTTTCCTCCCACAGTCCAAAGATGTGCAGGTTAGGTGGATTGGCCATGCTAAATTACCCTTAGTGTCCAAAATTGCCCTTAGTGTCCAAAAAAAGGTGAGGTGGGGTTGGTGGGTTTAGGGGATAGAGGTGAGGTGCGGGCCTGGGTAGGGTTCTCTTTCCAAGGGCCGGTGCAGACTCGATGGGCCGAATGACCTCCTTCTGCACTGTAAATTCTATGATTGTATGAAATACCAAAATGGATGGTGGTGTCGGCTCTGCAGAGGATGCCGTCGTGCTGCTGCTGGCAACCCAGGCGCCGGGCCGCTGCATATCCTGAAGACCCGGCTGCCCATCAGGCCGAGGAGGAATCCAGAGGGGGATGCCAGTGACAGCCCAAGGTGTGCAGGCGTCTTTGGCCTTTCATGGAGATGAAGGACAGCATGTGCCGCAGGAGACTCTGTCTCAACAAAGAGATAGTGCAGCACCTGTGCCAGGTCCTCGCGGACATGGCATCCTGTGGAGGACGGCACTTTATCCTGGTGGCTATGGAGATCACCGCAGCCCTGAAAGTTTATGCCACCAGTTCATTCCGGGGACTTGTATGGTATATCACAAGCTATAGCCGACAAGTGCATCCGTGAGGTCATGCCTGGGCATCAGACTTTAGCAAATTTGAGCTGGACCTCCCATATGCTTCACCCGATGCCGGTGTCTATGTATTTACATCGTGTACCTTGTTTTGCCCGATTATGTATTTTATTTTATTTTCATGTACTAAATGATCTGTTTGAGCTGCTCGCAGAAAAATACTTTTCACTGTTCCTCGGTACATGTGACAATAAACAAATTCAATCCAATCCAATCCAAGCTCACCAATATGCCCGGGCTGCAGGATTCTCCGTCATTGTCGGGTTGCCCCAGGTCCAGGGGGGTAATTGATGGCACACATGTCACCTTGCGCGCACCGGGGCATCAGGGTGTGCTCTTCATTGTTTTTTTTAAAAAATGGTTTTATCCACTTTATACACCGTAGAGTAGTCAAGCGTATGAGCATCGGGTACAATATACAATAACTTTCCGTTGGTATCGACTGCCCCCATATCCCCTGGTCTCCGCCCCCTCTTTTTGTTGTTTTAAGATATTTTCTTCGGTCTCTTATTATACGGTGGACGATTATCTTCTATTTACATAAACGCGGTTCTTTCCCCTTCCCCCTAGTCGATTCCCCCCCCCCCCCAATCCTATTTTCGGTATTTCTTTGAGGGTTTTGTCCTTTGTGGCCTTGCTCTAGGCCCCCTGATATCCGTTTTGGTTGTTCTCCAGCCTCGCACTCCTCTCTCTCTGCCCCACCCCTGATCTGTTTCCTACAGTCTTGTTGGCTCCTGTGTGCCCCATCTCCTCTTGCTCTATTGGCTATTTCAAACAGGTCCTGGAACAAGTTGGCGAATGGCCTCCACGCTTTGTGGAAGCCGTCCTCTGACCCTCGGATAGCGAATTTGATCTTTTCCAGGTGGAGAAATTCCGACAGGTCTGCCAACCAGTCTGCAGCTTGTTGCAGATGGTGCTGCCGATCACCAGCCGAGCAGGATTCTTCGGCGGGCGATTAGGGAACCAAAGGCAAGGCCCACGAACAGTTCTGGTTGGACTGATAGCCTGAATAATGCCATTCTCGGCACGGTTCCATCCTCACCCCCACAACCTTGGACATTGCCTTGAAGAAGGCTGTCCATAACCCGACAAGTCTGGGGCATGCCCAGAACATGTGGGTGTGGTTGGTCGGGCCTCCATTCATATTTGTCCTCCCCCTCCTTAAAGAACCCGCTCATTCGACTTCTTGACAGCTGTGCTCTGTGCACCACTTTCAGTTGCATGAGGCTTAGCCTTACGCATGAGGAGGTGGAGTTGGCCCTGTTCAGTGCCCCCCACCCTATTTCCATCCCTAGTTTGCCCTCCCATTTTTCTCATGTTTCGTCCAGTGGGGAGGGAGTGCCCTTCATTAACAGGAAGGGGCTTCACTCCCTGAATGTTCGACTTGTGTGCGACCACCACCCTCCAGATCATGCACATGTGTACATTTCCCAGGGAGCGTGCATGACAGTTACATCATGGATCACTCAGGAGACCCCTCAGAAGGTCTCCTGCTTTGTGGTGGTCTGCTGTGCCCTCTACAACCTGGCTCAGCAGCGGGGTGAAATGATGGAGGAAGAGGAGGGACATGTGGCCTCATCTGAGGTGGAGGCAGACCAGGAGGGTAGGGAGGACGAGCCAGGGGAGACCCCCAGGAGGAGCCGGAGGATGGAGGAGTGGTAGCAATGTGGATCAGACATGCCTTCATACTCAGGTGGCCTTCATACTCACCCGATTCTTATAGGATGAGGCTTCGTCCATCATACCCCCCTCCCCGTCATTCCCCTCCTTCCTCTCATCCCCTGGACCCCCCCACGCCTACTCCGTTCCACTCTCCTAGTGTCTGTGTAACATCATCCCAGGTTAAGCTTGGTTCGGCACTGTCAGCAGATAATATACAAAGCAGGAGAGTGATGATCTCTCGCTGTGAAGTAAGCTCTGGTGCTCCTCAGTTTTTGTCAAAGTCTGACTCCTGTCGTCCTGCTTACAGCACATTGACACCCATCTCCACTGGGGCGTTTGATCTTGGACCACTGTGCATTGGGGGGGGGGGGTTAACAGGGGCGTTGGGTGCAGGAAGGCCCTCTGTGAAGATGCATGTGAAATAAAGGCTTCAAATGTATCAGGTGTAACATGTTGGAAGATCTGGAGACCACCGTCGTCTCCTGAGTGGCCTCCAACGCTTCCTTCTCCCTGAAGGTGCTTGTGAGGCCCTGGAGGTCTCCATGGGGATGGAGTGGAGCATCTGCATCAGCTCTGAGATAACCTTGTCCAGAGGCTCGGCATCTGACTAGGACTCAGCTGAGTCCTGGGATCCAGGTGACCTCTGACTGTTGACTCTCTTGGATTTTCCAAAAGCAAGGAGGAAGTCTGGGCGCTGCCATGCTTGTCTGTTCACTGGAAGTGAGTGGTGAGGGAAAGGTTAAAAGCATCCCCCCCCCCTCTGTCAGCGGTGAGATGCTGCGGCACGAGCCTGGCGAATCCGAAGGCGAGACAGCCAGTAATTGCAAGTAGCTCAGGGGGGCTCATTTTCGGCATTAAGTGCCGCGATCTCTCCAACATGGCTGTTGAGAAACATCCCGGCAATCCTGCCCAAAATAACAGTCAGAAGTCTTTCCCTTAAACACCCTATGACTCTAAAACATATAAACTTAGACAATAGTGTTAACTAATTTATTTTAACTCATGCTGAAATTTACAGCATTTGCAATAGACTAGCGAGGTTCTATCAGTCAACTCGGTAATGGATAGTAGTGCCTTGGGTGTGGTATACTCGCCCATATAAAGTCGATCTAGGAAGTATCTGGGAACCAATATTGATTTGACATAGATTTGTAAACTGCAGGCCATGCCTGACCAATGTGATTGAAATTATTTCAAGAAGGTTATTATTAGTGGACAAGGAATGTATTGCATGATGTATTTCCAGAAGTCAATTGATAAAGCCCTTCATAAGAGACTGTTGCTCAATTTGAAGTTTATGGGATTGAAGACAGATGGGAAATTGAACGACAGAAAGTAGGGATGCTGGGCAGGTATCCTATCTGGCAGAATGTGAATAGTGGTTTCCCACAAGGATCTCAGTTGGGACCTTAACTATTCACCACAATTATTAAATACTTGGATGTTGGCTAGAAACATATCCAAATGTATCAATGGCATAATCACTGGCAGCATTGTAAGCAGGCTAGATGGAAACATAATTTGGTGCCTGGAACTCGCTGCCTGAGGAGGTGGGGGAAGCAGGGACAATAGTGACGTTTAAGGGGCATCTTGACAAATACATGAATAGGATGGGAATAAAAGGGGATATGGACCCCGGAAGTGTAGAAGATTTAGTTTAGATGGGCAGCATGGTTGGCGCAGGCTTGGAGGGCCGAAGGGCCTGTTCCTGTGCTATATTTTTCTTTGTATAATATTACAAAGAGATACTGATAATGATATTTCAATGTAGGTAAATGTGAAAAGTGGGAACTAGTGGACATCCAAAGGGATTTGCATATCAAAGTATACAGGTCATTAAAACATCAAGAAAAGGTACACAAAATAATCAAAAAGGCAAATGGAATGCTGACTTTATATCTCAAGGTCTAAAATATAATGGGGTAGAAGTCATCCACTACCCTACTCTGTGAATGGCAGGGTTTTTCACACTGTCACACGAAGGATCAGTGGGAAACATACCCACATCAGTCACTATAGCCCTGCAGCTATAGTAAACCAGCTCATTCCCTTCCCAGGTGCATTTCTTGGTTTGCCTTGCTCATTTCAGAATTTTTTCCTTGTCCAAAAAATGATGCTGTCTCACCATCATTGCTCTCATGCGGCTCCCCCACCTGCGGCCCCCTTCTCAGCGCCCTGTGCGCTCGACCCATCTGACCAGACGAAGGCCCACTTCCTCATCAACCTCTCCAGCATGCTCGCCACATACTTGGTGGCCTCTGCTCTCTCCATGCCCTCATGCATCCCAACGACCCTCAGATACTGCTTCCTGGAGTGGTTCTCAAGGTCCTCCAATTTCTCTCTTAACTGCTTCTGGCTGGCCAACACAAGCCCCAGCGAGGCCAGTTGCTCCTCATGCTCCCTCACTGCCTCTTTCACCTTCTGGATCGGCAGGCCCTGAGCCTCCTGCATCTGCTTCACTCTCACAATTGCAGCTCCTTGACCAAATTCTCCAAAGCCTCTTTCTTCTGCTGCTGTAATTTGTTCAAAAACTACACCAGTTGCTCCATTGACCACTGAGCGGGCACCCTCCACCATCCCCACCTCTGGCGCACCACTTTCTTGCTCCAGCTGCTCTCTCTTTCCTGTGGCACATCTTGTCCGCTGATTCATACATCAGCATCACCAGACCACTCACTGCACGGCCGCCACCGGAGGTCCACACTTCTGGCTTCTACTGATGATTGTAGGAAACACCCGTGGGACAGTCGTGTCTCTAATTTAAAGAAAAAATTAATTCTGTGTTTAACCTAGCCTCAACAGCAGGTGCACGGATTTCCCAAGTTATTTGAAACTCGCCAGGATCAACAAGGGGATAATAGGTCGGGTAGAATTCACTGAACAATTCAATTGACAGGCTTGAAGGGTGGCATGGTGGGGTAGTGATTAGCACTGCTGCCTACAGCACTGAGGATCTAGGTTCGATCCCTGCCCCGGGTCACTCTCTGTGTGGAGTTTGCACATTTGCCCCGTGTCTGCGTGGGTTTCACCCTCACAACCCAAAGATTGGCCATGCTAAATTGCCTCTTAATTGGAAAACAACTAATTGGGTACACTACATTTTTAAAAAAACAATGGAGATGGCAGGACAATCGAAACTTCAAATAAAGTGCTTACTTCATCAAAATATTCATAACAATATCGACATTGCTGTACACAGCTAAGTGAATCCCCTTGTGCAATTAAAAAGTAATCTTTTATTTTTCACACCTACATGGTGCTACTCCTGTGGTTACAGAGGATCTAGAGGTAGGTTGGTCATTACTCTGCATTGACAGACAATCTCTGGGTTTTGGAGTTCATCAGGGCTCTACCAAAGACTGGCTCAGCTGAATCTTGGGTAGGCTGCATAATTGTAGCAGAAAGTAGCCTGTGGGTTTTATCTGAGTGGTGGATAGTGAGTCAGGAGGGATGTGAAATGGGAGAGAATCGAAGAGTCCCCACTTTCACATGCCATTCATGTATCTTTCCTCTCATGACCCTCCTGCATTTCCCTGCTAATCAAGAACTAGACAGCACTTTGCCTCACTGAAGGGCAGCAATGAGTAACCAAAGCAAGGATTTACACCATCCTATTTAAAATGACAGACTTGAGTGTGAATTTAATGTTTCAGTCAGTGGTGACCACAATTCAACATGAGCGTTTGTTACATGCTAATTGGCAGTGTGATATCTAATTCTGTCACCAGGTACCTGAAAACAACCATGACAAAGCCTGTTCCGGCAACAATCAGTTTCCAGACTTGCCCCCGGCATCCTCCTTACAGTCCCCTCACAGTCTCATCCCTTCTTATCTCTGTAACTTCTGTCTGCAAGATGCTGGTGATAATTGGTTCTCGGTTCAAAGAGAAGGCAGCAGGAAACATCGGACTTTGAGATTTAAGTTACAAGGAGTCATCGAGGGACTTTGCAAGTGGAAGTCTCTTCTGGAATATTCAGCCCAAGTGGAACAATTTTTGAAGGACATTGGAAGATTTGATCTGATGTCCAAGGAAAAGTGGGTCTGCTGAAAGCTGGGAGTCTACTTTGATTTTAGTTTGTTTACTACAGTGAAAGTCTCAAAACGTGAAGTCTCGTCTTTTGGTTATTTCTGGGATTCCGATGTTCATCCTCTTTTGAAAAAACTTCAGTCTCTATGGGGATTAGAAATATAGAAAATAGGAAGAGTAGGCCATTCAGCCTTTTGATCCTGCTCTGTCATTCAACATAATCATGGCTGATCCTCTAACTTAATGACATACTCTTAACATTCTCTCCATACCCCTTGTTACACTTAGAATGTAAAAATCTATCTAATTCCTTCTTTAAAATATTCAATGATTTGGCCTCTATAGCCTTGTGGGTACAGAATTGCCTAGCTTCACCTCCCTCTGAGTGAAGATATTTCTCTTAATCTCAGTCCTACATATCCTATATCCTGAGATTGTGATACCTTGTCCAGCCAGAGGAAAGAACATCCCTGTATTCTGTCTGTCCAGCCCTTACAGAATTTTCTACGTTTCCATCAGATCCACTCTCATTCTTTTAAATTGCAGTCTTCATATGACAATCCTGCCATTCCAGGAATCAGTCTGGTGAATTTTCACTGCACTCCCTCTATGGCAAGTATATCCTTTCTTAGATCAGGAGACCAAAATTGCACACACTACTCCAGATATAGTCTCATTAAGGCCCTGCAGTAAGACATTCTTGCCCCTGTACTCAAGTCCTCTTTCAAAAGATTGCAACAATGATAAAATTTGTTTTAATGTTTTATGACGGAAGCTACATTAGCTTAACTATAATTAAAAGTAAGCTTATAAGACTGATATAGAATGAAAAATTAACAAGTGGCTGAACAATGAGGCAGCACAAGGACAACAATGATACTGCAGACAGTGTAATCCTTTAAAAATATTCATGTTGCAAATATATTTCTCACTTATTTTGAATTTTGCAGGACTATTCTGAAATTATCAGTAACCTCTCCCAGAATTTTGCACTGTTTGTATCCCACCCACAGTAATTTTTCACAGAATTTGAATTCACACACTTTCTTTTGTCAACATTCAATATTTCTTATTTGTCATCTTTAACATCTCCAATTCCTAATCCATCTTACTGATTTATGTAAGAATTGTCATTGCATATACATCACAATTATTATTGCTTAGTTATTAATTCTTCAAAAACAGGAAGTCCAAGATTTCTACTGCAAAGTGTGACTGTTCAAGCCTTCCCCTCCAGTATAAAACTGGCTCATTGTTAGTATAAGAAACAGACTTGTCTCAGTTTGTTGGGAGGCTGGACCTATCACACTGCTCAGCAGCATTAACTGAATGAGCATTGCTGCAAGAACAAAGAAACCAGTTGCTGTAATGCACATTTTAATCAGAAAAGTGGCTCATCATGTGACACACATCTTATGTACAGCTGGGGCACTTGTGCAAGCATCAGGAAGTAGACATCAGAACATGAAAAGAAGGGTATTAAAAATAAGGCTAGAGGTATTATTATTAGCTGATGGGCACTAGGCATGTTGATATGACATGTTAACATTTTCACATGCTACCTAAATGATGGTGATTCACCTTTAATTTTAAATGGGTTGAATCCTCTTTTAAAATGAAGGGCACAGGAATCTCACATGAGATGTTCAGCATTTGTCTGTTGGCATTGGCAACAGTAGTTTAAAGAATAAAGCATCAGACTACATTTAAAATAAGGAAACATACGACTCACCATTCATACCTGTGACGAGTCTGAAAGGCATCATATTCATTTTTGGGATGTGGGTGTCGCTGGCAAGGCCAGTATTTATTAACCACACCTGGCTGCCCTGGATACAATTGGACCGGGCTTCAGAGAGCAGCTAAGATTGGGTAGATCACCTTCCTTGAAGGTTATTAGTGAACCAGCTGGACTTTAAACTTTAGGGTCACTCACGTTTCGCACTGAATTCAAATTCTCAAATTGGCATGGTGGAATTTAAACTCTCGCCCTCTGGATTATTAGTCCTCGTCTCTAGATTATTAACCCAGTAACATGGCTCCTACATTAATGTACCGACTCTATGCATAAAAAATGCAAGTTTTCCACATCTGATCATCTATCTGCATTTTAATGGCCTGTATCTCCATTGTCTCAGATGGAAGTTGGGAAGGATTGAGATGAAATATTTTTACTGTGCAGCTAACAGAAAATACTAAAACACAATACATGGTTCATGAAATTAATACTAAATGCCACACATATTCCTGCAATGCATTACAGAAGTCATTTTATTTGAATATATTCATGGAAAAAAAGGTACAATCATATTTCTACGATTTTGCACTTTGTTTGAATGTATTCTTAACAGGTATGCCTGCAATCTGGCAGAGTACAGAAGCCGCAGTATTTAGAATAAGAGTGACCTCCACTGGCTGCAAGTTCTTACTGCTGCACTACACACCTGCTCCAGTCACATGGAGTTTACTTTCTGCTTATGCATGGTTTTGTTTTCAAATCAATGCGCACTCAGTCCTACAGGGCCCCTTTGTAAAGTAAAAATGCCGTAACTCTTAAGATTTTATAAAGTCAAGGATAGGTGTCAAACAATTTGAAAAATATTTGCATTAATATAAACCAGCAAAAAAAAAAACCTGTTTTAGATGCCTTCGGTAAAATGGAACAATGGCTCTCAATGAAGAGGAAGCAGTGGCATGCACCTCTGAACAAAAGGGAATAAGTGGTCTTTACATGGAGTGCAGCTGGTTATTAAGATTCACTCCTTCGTACATTATGTCTTTCATCCCCACTCAACCACAAAATGATTTTGCTTCAGAAACTACTATAGCTGCAAAAGGTTTACAATGAATGAATCTTTAATAATAAAGTGTTGTGATCTATCTCCTTCGCCATCATTTATAATACAATAAACATGAAATTCTATTAACACTTAGGCAGTAAGATGCTTTGGTCAAGAAACTGGAGTATGAAACATCTCAATTTCCCCCCTGGTTACAGTATCATAATAATAAAATGAGCACATATAAATGTGCTAAGAGTATCTATTTACC
This sequence comes from Scyliorhinus canicula, assembly GCF_902713615.1. Lineage (NCBI taxonomy): Eukaryota > Metazoa > Chordata > Chondrichthyes > Carcharhiniformes > Scyliorhinidae > Scyliorhinus > Scyliorhinus canicula. Next base: position 198,520,952 of record NC_052146.1, on the reverse strand, counting down.
TCTTTTAAAGGTTGCATTTATTAATCTGTAAAGTTTATTAAGAAGGGTCATTGCTATGCAGAGCCCAGTGTCTTACTTTCTCTTTTCAACCAAGTGCGGTGTCTAGCCAATAGAGCAGGCTCCCTAGTTCTCATTCTGCATTCATAACATGCTACATTTGCACAATGTATCACTCAAAGGGTTCTGAATAGAAGGCCTTAATACTCATGTAAACAACTGCAAACCAATTACTTAATGAATCAGGCCCACACATAATGAGGTACCACACAAAGAGCTATAAATGCATTTTTGCACCAAAGCCTCTGCTTTAAACCAAAATCCCTCAGCTGTACTTTGGGCTTAACTGACATTTCATTATTGTTGCCTGGGCTTCAGAAGATACTCTTTTCTGGGAGGGGTTTGAGTGGAAAGGGAATCTGGCTGGGTCAGCTCTTTGATTCACAAATAAGCTCACTGACAAGAGTAAGGCAAATTGACGGAGGGAGGGCCAGTGTATCACTGGCGGACACCACCCTTATGTTTACATTCAAGTGCTAAGCTTCAAGACTACTTGTAGAACCACTAAAGCACAAGAAGTGACTGCAATAAGTGGAATCTTCATCTGCGAGCACCCAAGATATCTCTCCATTTACCAATCATGAAAGAGAAGTAAGCACCTGCCCTTTCCCTGAATTCTGATTGCTAATCTCTTCCCTTGAAGATGAGCGTCAAGTGCTGAACACCATGCACTGCTACTCCATCTAACAAAAGGTCTGCTACTCTTCCAAAAACACTGAGGGGTGACTACAACCAGCTGACTTTAAATTTAGACACTGTAAAGAAATACGGCTTTAGAAACTATTTGGATAACAGTGTCTGAACAAATTAATAACTGCAGCCTTACCTAAAATATTGGATACACCTCAAACTGCTACAGTTGGTAATCTGGTTTTACAGAGTAATGGGTATGCTGTTTATTCCTTTGTCCAATTTACAACCACTTTCATTAGCTTTCAACATTGGTGCCTTGGTAGACTACATTTAATTTCTTCGCTTTGATAGGTGACAGTTACATTCATTCTAACTAAATTAGTAAAGAGGGTCGTGCTTGATTGCTGTCAGTAAGGCCTTTGAGTTTTGAGGAGTGCAGGATGGGCCATTAACCCAGAGACAACAGAAGCTCGTGAGGAGATTGAAGACAGAGGTGACAGGGACTAAACACTATCCGTGCCTGTATGTATCACAAATGTTACTGGAGGGACTACAGGAGATAACATGATTGGATGAATTCTGCTACAAATTCCTGTTTGTGGTGTATACCCAATGGGCTTGGGACCACTCAGTGCAGAAGATTTAACCGCAATCAGATCGAGGGTGAAAAAGAAGTAATGTAGAACAGGATTCTTCTCTGAAAGGAACACTGGGGTAATATCATTCTCAGTTGTAACTTTTAAATTACTGCTTGAATATTAAAATACATTAAGTCCTACTTATCCCACACAAAAATCACCAGTTACCAGTACTGTATCAGTTTCGTATATTTGGAACGAGTCCAAAAAAGGCTATAACATACACAGATAAAAGAATGAAAGAATTTGTAATCACAAAGTAGACAAGGTGCACTTTCCTCCAAAAGTTCAGTTTGCCCTCAAAATAGAGCTTCATGACGTGATCAAACTACAGCCATCCATGCCATTATAACATTACCCATTGGAGAATCAAAAGATTACAAATGTTTTGAACTTTTACAGGCACACCAAAGTCCATTTACTAACAGCTCATCTGCATAAATAAATCCAAAGCATTTTAAGTAAGGATGAAGACCTTGTAATATATTAATAGTGAGATTACACTTTTATATTAACAGTGTATATTAATAGAGATTACACTTCCGTTAGGGGGTGCAGTCACTATGAACAAATTGGGTCAGGTGACCACGGTGCCCAATTCTCCAATGCACTCTTCCTTGAAGTGGAGCTTCACATTGGATGCACAGTTGGACCAAATGTATCCTTATATCTATTTTAGTAAAACATGTCTACACGACTCGACAGTTGCTTCAGCACAGTTATCCAATAAACAGTTGAGATATCTGTACAAAAATAATTGTCCCAGGTTTAATCTTCAATTTGTCTTCAGCAATTTGAACTCAACTACGGCAGTAGAAGTAAAACAATTTATCTCCATGCCTGGGTTAAGGGTGAAAATTGTTTAGGCTTCCTCCTCTTCATTGCTATCGGGTGATCAGCACTGAAATAATAAGTGCATGAGGGCATTAGCTAGCAGCAGGTAGTGAAAACTTCCACAGTTGTAAAGCCTGTTATTATTCATTGCTAACACTTGTGCATGAGTAATAGTCAGTTGGGCAAGGTACCTGACGGAGACAAACAGAACTATATCCCCACGAGAGAGTCAATGCCTCCTATAAGAAGGGGGTCAAAAAGAGAAAGGACGCATACATAAAGTTTAAGCAACTAACTAAAAACAGACAAAGCTTTTGAAGAATATAAGGAAAGTAGTAATCAGCTCAAATGGGTAGATAGGAGGGCTAAAAGCGGCCATGAACTGTCACTGGCGAGCAGGGTCAAAGAAAATCCCATGGCCTTTTATAAGGAGCAAGAGGGTAGCTAGGGAGAGAGTAGGCCCACTCAAGGACAAAGGAGGGAAGTTATGCGTGGAGTCAGAGGAAGTGGGTGAGATCCTTAATAATTATTTTGCATCAGTATTCACCAAGGAGACGGACATGATGGATGTTGAGTTTAGGGATGGGTGCCTCGGACATGTCAGCATAATGAAGGAGGAAGTATTGGATATCTTAAAATGCATTCAGCTCCACAGGTCCACTGGGCAGGATTGGATATTTCCCAGGTTCCTGTGGGAAATAGCTGGGGCCTTAACAGATATCTTTACATCATCTTTGACATCAGGTTAGGTTGAAAAGAACTGGAGAATAGCCAATGTTGTCCCTTTGATTAAGAAAGGAAGCAGGGATAATCCAGGTAATTATAGGTCAGTGAGCCTGACATCAGTGGTAGGGAAGCTTTGGAGAAGATACTGAGGGACGGAATTTATTCACATTTGGAAGTGAATGGACTTGTGAGTGATAGGCAACATGGTCTTATGCGGAGAAGGTCATGTGTTGCCAACCTGATAGATAGATCTGCGGACCAGAGGTGGTTCGAGGTGAAGAGAGCAGTTGGAGCAACAGTGTCTTTGTGCACTACAGTTTAAGATTGCAGAGGGTAAAGGGTCAGCCCTGCCAGCCCAGTGGTCAAGGGAACAGCTGGTGGACTTATTAAATGAGAAGTTCAGCCGGCAGAGGTGGGAAGCCCAGGAAGACCGAGCCAAGGCGGTGGAACCACTAAAAGCGGGAATCGACCATGTGGAACAGAGGTTGGAGTCCCAGGGCCAGGCTATTCGTAAAGTGAAGGAGACAGCGGGGGAGTACGAGGAGCAGCTTACCTCATTGGCGGCTGAAATAGGAGTGAGGCAGAAGACCCAGAAGCGGTTAAAGGAGAAGATAGAGGACCCGGAGAATCGCTCCTGGAGACAAAATCTAAGAAGGCATCAAGGGAGCAGACACTGCTCGTATGTAGCCAAGATGCTGGAGAAATTGATGGGGGACCTTTGAGCGGCCCCTGGAGGTCGACCGAGCGCACAGGGCGCTGATTAGGAAGCCGTGGCCGAACGAGCCACCGAGAGTGATGGTGGTGCGTCTTCACCGATTCCTGAATAAGGAGAAGATATTGAGATGGCAGGCGAGGAGGTGCACCTGGGAATGGAAAGATCTCCGGGTGTACCAGGACTTGGGTGCGGACCTGTCGAAGAGGAGAGCCGGGTTCAATAGGGTAAAGGCTGCTCTCTTTAAAAAGGAGGTGAAGTTCGGGATGTTGTATCTGGCCCACCTCTGGGTGACTTTTAACAACCGAAAACATTATTTTGGGACACCAGAGGAGGCGATGAATTTTTATGAAACAATGCACTGGCAGAAGGAGGACATTGAACTGTGGAGGAGGTAAGAGGAGATGTTTGCTTTTTCTGTCTTTTCATTTGTCGGTTGTTGGAGATGTTGGAGCTCCTGTGAGATGTTTTGTTGGGTTTGGTGGCAGGATGTTTGGGGATAGTCGAAGGTGAATGCACTTTTTTCTGTTTCTTTTTTGTTTGTGTTATGGAGGTATGCGAGCGGGGGGGTGGGGGGGGGGAGAACGGGAATTAGTGGGAGGTGGGAGGCTCAGGAACTTTGGGTGGGGGCTGCCAGGCTAACTGGGGGCTCTAGATACCGGGGGCGCAGTGCAGTGTGGCCAGGTGGTTAGTGTAGTAGAGGGGGATGAGGTTGTTGTTTTGCAAGGGGTTGGGGGGAGGGGTGCTGACAAAGGTGTAGTTGCTGTGGCATAGTAGGAAAAGGAGTGGTGACGGTGGGCATCTGGGGGTGGGCCTGGTGGACCACGTGACTCAGTCCGGGGGCTGTCCCAAGAAAGGATATGGTTGATGGGCAGGGGAGGAGGGCGGGGTGCCCCCTGACCAGGACGGTCACATGGAATGTGAGAGGGCTGAATGGGCCAGTCAAATGGTCGCGTCTGTTCGCACACATGAGGAGCTTGAAGGCAGATGTGGCGTTTTTGCAAGAAACACACCTGAAGATCAGGGATCAGACAAGGGGTTGGACATGAAGATGAGGGGGGTGGGGGTGCTGTTAAACACATGGGTGGCGTTTGAGATGGGGGCATTGCGGCAGATTCGGGATGGGGGGGGCTTGTGATGGTGAGTGGGAAGCTGGAGTGGATGCCGGTGGTTTTGGTCAATTTCAATGTTTATGCCCTAAATTGGGATGATGTGGAGCTTATGAGGCAGATCCCGAGGAAGATCTCGGGCCTGGACTCGCACCGATTATGGGGGAAGATTTTAACATGGTCATTGAACCAGGTTTGGACCAGTCAACCACAGGTTGGGGGGGTGTTGGGCGAAAGAGCTGAAGGGGTATGGAACATTTGGAGGGGGGGGGGGGGGGGGGGAGGAGAAACAGGACCCATGGAGGTTTGAGAGGCCAAGGGCAAAATACTTTTCATACTTCTCCCATGTGCACAGGGTGTACTCTCAGATTGATTTTTTTCATTGTGGGCAAGATGCTGTTGGCGGTGGTTGTAGAAACCAGCTACTTTCTAATACACCTGGATAGTTAAAACGTGGCTATTTAGCGTAAAATATTAAGCCCCAGTTTTAAATACCCATTTTAAATTCACTCATAACCTCAGGTCATCTCAAAACACATAGCTTCAATAGAGACACAAAACAGCATGACACAGCATAATTCACTTTTACTGAGCTCCATTGTTCCAGCAAATACATTTGCAAGACAGTGTGACATTAAAACACAAGCCGTACCAGATATCAATCCAAGGACAGGGCAGGCACCATGGCAACATGAAGGCGCTATTGTCTACAATGTGGCTAACAGCTAAGTCAGCAGAAGTCCAGTTTAAACTGGTCGTGATAACAGCACAGAATTGCATTCCATAACATGCACAAGTATTCAGACATGAAACATTTAAAGCTAATGTTGCACATTAAAGATCGTCAGCTAACCATTAAATCAAACTCATTTGATTCTAACCCAAACCAATTAGGATGACTTAGAGGTGAAGATAGATGGCTGAAGACTGATGTGATTTCCTATAACCGTGAGGGTCCGGACGGCCATCTTTATCCGGATCATTCTATACTTTGATCTAAACTATTCGCTATCTCTATTTTTCACTTTTCCACTCTAAACCTTGAAGTAAATGTAAGCTGTTGTGCTGTAAGCAATAAACCATTTCTGTATTATTTTAAAAGTTAAATTGTTTACAAGTTGCTTCTCTTTAAGTCCTTTTTGCTAGCCGGACTTATTAGAGAATAAGATTTAAGTGACTCTCAATTTTAATCAGTCAATAAACGATTCTCGTTTACATCCGAGAAGTTTTAACTCAAATTTTTGAGGGCCAGAGAGGGAGTGTATGAGAATGGGGAGAAAGCTAGTAGGATGCTGGCTCACCAACTCAGGAAGCAAGAAGCATTGAGGGAGATTGGAAGAGTGAAGGGCTGGAGGGGAAGAGTGATACTGAACCTGGTGGGGTGAATGGGGTATTTGAGGAGTTTTACAGGAGGCTTTATAAATCAGAGCTCCTGGCCAAGGGGGAGGGAATGCGGTGTTTCCTGGATAGGTTGGAGTTCCCCAAGGTGGAGGAGGCCCCAATTGGACTGGTGGAGGTGATAAAGGGTATGGGGACGATGCAGGCAGGAAAGGCCCCAGGCCCGGATGGGTTCCCTGTAGAATTTTCTAAGACGTTGGAGGGGAACCTGAGGCCTCTGCTGGTTAGGACATGTAATGAGGTGAGGGAAAAGGGGGAACTCCCCTCCACATTATCGCAGGTGACCATATCCCTAATACTGAAGAAGGATAAAGATCCGGAGCAATGTGGGTCTTACTGGCCAATATCGCCATTAAATATGGACGCCAAGTTGCTGGCAACGATCCTGGCCTTGTGTATCGAGGACTGTGTGCCAAGGGTGATAGGGGAAGATCAGATAGGGATTGCAAAGGGGAGGCAATTGTCGGCAAATGTTAGGAGATTGCTAAGCATGATAATGATGCCCCCGGAGGGAGAGGACGTAGAGGTGGCAGTGGCAATGGACGCAGAGAAGGCTTTTGATCGGGTGGAGTGAGAGTATCTGTGGGAGGTATTGGGATGGTTTAGGTTCGGGCACGGGTTTGTGGACTGGGTTCGGCTGCTGTATAGGGCGCTGGGAGCAAGCATGCAGACGAATCGGGTGAGCTCGGCGTACTTCGGGCTTCACTGTGGGACAAAGAGGGGTGCCCACTTTCCCCGTTGCTTTTTGTCTTGGGAATAGATTCACTGGCAATGGCGCTTAGAGCATTAAAGAGTTGGAGAGGGATCGTGCATTGGGGGGGGGGGGGGTTGAGTACAGGGTTTTGTTGTACGCAGATGACCTGCTGCTGTATATTTCAGACCCACTGGGAGGTATTGGGGAATCATGAGTATTCTTTTATTTTTGACACCTTTTTATTGGCATTTCTCATATTTATAAACAATTGTCTATATACATCACATTTTTTTAACCCCATTAATTTACTTTATTGTACAGAAAGGTTTAATTTGTCTTTCTTTTAATTGACCCTACTACCCTATTTCTCCGCCCTCTGGATCAGTTTATGATACCATCACCATCCTATGCCCCCTTACTCCCCCTCCTTTGTGCACTCCCCCCCCCCCCCCCCCCCACCGTTGGCTTCAGTTGCGCTTTGCCTTTATTTTCAGGAGAGGGGTTACCCCCACACCCCATCCTCTTCTCTTCATTTGTGGTTTCTCCACCTTCCTTCCATCTCGCTCCCCACCCCCCCACCCTCCCCCACAGGTTTCGCAGTCCTTTGGTTTCTCATCTATCTTGTTTTTTTATTCTGAGCTTACTCATCGTTGCTGGCCTCAAACAGGTTTTGGAACAGGCCGACAAACTGCCCCCAACTATCTAGGAATGCCTTCCTCAGACCCTCGGATGGCATACTTAGTGCTAGATTCTCTGCTCCGCCGCGCCACATTTCTGCCCCAACCAGCCGGCGGGATTCTCCATTACGCCAGCCGGTCAATTGGGCTTGCCATTGTGGGGCAGCCCCACGTCAACGGGAAATCCCCGGGCGCCGGCAAAACAGAGAATCCCGCCCTTAATCTCCTCCAGGTGGAGAAATTCCGAAAGGTCAGCAACACAGTCTGCAGCTGTGGGTGGTGCTGCTGATCGCCAGCCAAGCAGGATTCTCCGTCGTGCAATTAGCGAAGCGAAAGCAAGGCCATTTGCCCACTTCCCCACGTGTAGTTCTGGCTGCTCCGATACCTCTAAGATTGCCATTATCGGCCATGGCTTCACCCTCACCCCCACAACCTTGGACATTGTCTCGGAGAAGGCTGTCCAGAACCCAGCAAGTTTGGAACAAGCCAGGAACATGGGCCGAGAACGTGGGTGTAGTTGGCCAGGCCCCTCTGGCACCGTTCACATTTCTCCTCCACCTCCGGGAAGAACCTGCTCATTCGGGTTCACGTCAGGTGCACTCTGTGCACCACTTTGAGCTGCATTAGGGTGAGCCTTGCGCAGGAGGAGGTAGAGTTAGCCCTGCTCAATGCTTCGCTCCAGAGTCCCCACCTTACCTCTGTCCCCAGTTCGTCCTCCAATTTTTGTCTGGTCTCATCCAGTGGTGTTCTAGCTCTGTCCAGTAACTGTCCGTATATTGTCCCACATAGCCCCCCTCCTTGTTGCTTGTGCCAGATCCTCTAGTAGTGTGGTTTCTGGGGCCCCGGGGTACCCTACTGTCTCTTTGTAGGGGAAGTGTTTCATTTGGAGGTGTCTCATTTCCTGTCCTTTTGTTAGTTTCCATTTCCTCGTCAGTTCGTCCAGTGTCGCCAGTCTGTGCCCTATGTGAAAGTTCCCGACCTTCAGTATGCCCCGTCCCGCCTCCATTTTCTGAAGGTGGTATCTAGCAATGCTGGGAGTAATCTGTGATTGCTGCAGATGGGGGCCATGGGGGACATTTTAGTTAGCCCCAAGTGTTGTCTCAGTTGGACCCATGTTCTCAGCGTGGCCGTACCACTGCGCTCGTTCTGTATCTTGTTGAGGGGGATGGGAGTGCTGCTGTAGTCAGGGCCCAGAGGGTCGTCCTTTCTTTACAGGAGACCTCCCCCATCCATACCCACTCTGTGCCGCGTTTGTGTACTCATCCTCTCACTCTCTGCCGTTGCTGCCCAGTGGTAGTATTGTAGGTTCAGTAAAGCCAAGCCCCCTTTGATTTTCCTTCGTTGCAGTGTCAGTTTGGGAATGCTTGGATTCTTACCCCCCACACACAAGTGCCATGATTAGACTGTCTATATTTTCGAAAAAGGCCTTGGGGATAAAGATCGGGATGGATCTAAACAGGAAGAGGAATCTTGGCAGTACGTTCATCTTGATCGTCTGCACTCTCTCCACCAGGGAGAGTGGGAGTGAGCTCCACCTTTGTAGGACCTTTTGTACTTCCTCCATCAGGCTGGTCAGGTTCCACTTCTGGATCTGTGCCCAGTCTCTGGTTATCTGGATCCCCAGGTAACAAAATCTGTTCTGGGTCATTTCAAATGGAAAGCCCTCCAGCTCTGTCCCTCCCCCATTTGGGTTCACTAGGAATGCTTCACTTTTGCCCAAGTTATGTTTGTAGCCCAAAAAGGTTCCAAACTCCTTCAGGATCTGCAGTATTGCCTTCAGTCCCTCCTGTAGCTTTGAGACATAGAGGAGCAGGTCACCTCCATAGAGTGAAACTCTGTGCTCTCTGCCTCCTCTCCGGATTCCCTTCCAGCTTTTCGCATCCCACAGGGCTATCACCAGGGGTTCGATCACTCGCATGAACAAGAGTGGGGACAGGGGGCAGCCCTGTCTTCTTCCTCTCTATAGCTGGAAGTATTCAGAGCTGGTGGTGTTAGTTTGGAAACTTACTTCGTGAGCGTTGTACAGGAGTCTCACCCAGGTGGTGAACCCTGCTCGTAGTCCAAACCGTTCCAGTACCTCGAGGAGGTAATTGCATTCGATTCTGTCGAAGGCCTTTTCTTCGTCTAGGTAGACGATCACCTACCCTTGACAAAGCCTATTTGGTCCTCTGCGACAGTACCCAGCTCTCCAGCGAAGTGTTCCCGGCGAATGAGTTGGGTCGGCGAGCCAATTTAGGGGGGATGCCATTTCAGGTGGCTAGGGACAGGTTTAGATACCTGGCGATTCAGGGAGCAAGGGAATGGGCGATGCTTCACAAATGGAATTTAACAAAACTAGTGGAGGAGCTAGGGAGGATCTCAAGAGGTGGGACACGCTGCACTTGAATTTGGCAGGGAGGGTCCAAGTGGTGAAGATGAACATTCTGCCACGGTTCCTGTTCATATTCCAAACATTCCCGATCTTTATACCGAAGGCCTTTGTAGCCACCTGGGGTGGCCACGTCCCGATTACAAAATGGACACTTGCAGAGAATGAAGGGAAAATTGGACAATGCTCAGAAAGCAAGCCAATGCAGGGTTTGTCTGTGGATTGGAGTTTGCAGCTCCCAGACAAGACCGATACTTCAAAGCCATTAGCATACTAATGAGCTATCTCCGGGGACAAAAGAGAAACATTGAAGCAAACGATACCAAAGCAGACACCCCGGCGCCAGAGGAGACTAACACAAAAGCAGGCCAACAGTCACCTAGGGCCCGCCCAGCGATCAGGGCAGCCACCCCTTTATTGGAGGAAATCAATACCAATGATTAGGATACGGTCCAATTAATTGGGGCCAAGTTCAAGGCCCGCCCAAAAGCGCGCGAAGTCTCTTTAGGGTATAAAAAGAAGCCCCCAAGCAAGAATCGTTCTTCTTGGCCTTGGCTCTCAGCAGCGAGCCACCTGCCTAGCAGCTGTACCAGACAAGTAAGTCCAAAGTCAACGCACGCTACGAGATAGACAATCTCGTACACTACTATTCTATACAAGTTCGATGCCAGCAGCCGGACAACGGCCATTGTTCCTCTGACTGAGTGGGCACCCGAAGCTAAGTATAGGCTTTTAGTAGTAGTGATAGTTTAGTGCGTAGAGTTTGTGCATGAGTATAATTGTGTGTGTAAATAAATGAGCATTGATTTTGAACTTACTAACTGGTGTATCGAGTCTTTGATCAGTATTTGGTTTTGAACCTTGTGGCGGCATCGGAAAGATACCTGACGACTCTTGAGCAAGCATAATTAGAATTAAGGACGGTGACCATATTAACCGCCATAAACAGAGCCAATTAAGGAGAGAGCATAACGAGCAACACCTTCTTTCGGAAACCAGACACAATTATTTTGGACATTGTATGGGCAGGGACGATGCCATGGGTTAAGAGGACCTTGTTACAGAGGCAGAGGCAGCAGGGAGGGTTGGCGTTGTCGAACCTGCTACATTACTATTGGGTGGCGAACGTGGAGAATGTGAGGCGATGGTGGGAAGGAGAGGGGGTAGAATGAGTTAAGATGGAGGAGGAATCCTGTAGGGGGTCCAGCTTAAGGGCTATGGTGACGGCAGCATTGCCAATGGTGGCGAGCAGAGACTCAGGGAGCCCGGCGGTGCAGTCCATGGTGAAGATCTGGGGCGGAATTCTCCGACCCCCTGCAGGGTCGGGGAATTGCCCGGGGCCTTCGTAAATCCCGCCCCTGCCGTGGCCGGAATTCTCCACCAGCCGGGAATCGGCGGGGGTGGGAATTACACCGCGCCAGTTGGCGGGGCCCCCGCGGCGATTCTCCGGCCCGCGATGGGCCGAAGTCCCGCCGCTGTCAGGCCTCTCCCGCCGATGTGGTTTAAACCACCTCTGGTGGCGGCGAAGCAGGCGGCGGGAGCAGGCCCCGGTGTCCTGGGGGGGGCGATCGGACCCGGGGGGCGCCCACCGATCGACAGGCAGGCCAGTGCCGTGGGGGCACTCTTTTTCTTCCGCCGCCGCCACGGCCTCCACCATGGCGGAGGTGGAAGAGACCCCCCCTACCGCGCATGCGCCGGGATGACGTCAGCTGCCGCTGACGCTCCGGCGCATGCGCGGCCTCATGCCGGCCAGCGAAGGCCTTTCGGCCAGCCGTTCATGCCGGCTGGCGGGGCAGAAAGGCCATTTGCGGCGGCCGGCGGGGAGCCAAAGGCCACTCGCGCCGGTCGGCGGGGCGCCAACCCCTCCGGCGCGGGCCTAGTCCTTAAAGGTGCGGAGAATTCTGCACCTTTGGGGAGGCCCGACGCCGGAGTGGTTGCCGCCACTCCGGTACGCCGGGACCCCCCGTCCGCCGGGTAGGGGAGGATACCGCCCCTTGAACCAGCTGGGGAACTTTAGGACAGAGGGGATGTTGGTGTTAATGTCATTGTGTGAAAACCACGGTTTCTGCCAGGGGGATAGATGGCATGTATAGGAAATAGAGAGAAGTGAGGTTGATTATGGTGAGGGATTTGTATCTGGAAGAAGGATTTACCAGTATAGTAGAATTGAAGGAGAGTGTAGCACTCCCGAGAGGAAGTGAGATTAGGTACCTGCAGGTAAGGGACTTTGCGCCGAAGGTTTTGAAAGAGTTTTGGAAGAGAACCAGCAGAGGGCAGCAGAGCAGAGCTACTGATCAGCTGTTCTGGGGAAATTTGCATACGTGCAGTGCGGTCAGCCTAAGTTGAAGGTGAACCTGCGAAGAAGACCCAAGGAGTTTGAGTAAAGGCAAGCAACCAGCAGAGGGCAGCAGAGCAGAGCTACTGATCAGCTGTTCTGGGGAAATTTGCATACGTGCAGTGCGGTCAGCCTAAGTTGAAGGTGAACCTGCGAAGAAGACCCAAGGAGTTTGAGTAAAGGCAAGCAACCAGCAGAGGGCAGCAGAGCAGAGCTACTGATCAGCTGTTCTGGGGAAATTTGCATACGTGCAGTGCGGTCAGCCTAAGTTGAAGGTGAACCTGCGAAGAAGACCCAAGGAGTTTGAGTAAAGGCAAGCAACCAGCAGAGGGCAGCAGAGCAGAGCTACTGATCAGCTGTTCTGGGGAAATTTGCATACGTGCAGTGCGGTCAGCCTAAGTTGAAGGTGAACCTGCGAAGAAGACCCAAGGAGTTTGAGTAAAGGCAAGCAACCAGCAGAGGGCAGCAGAGCAGAGCTACTGATCAGCTGTTCTGGGGAAATTTGCATACGTGCAGTGCGGTCAGCCTAAGGTGAAGGTGACCCTGCGAAGAAGACCCAAGGAGTTTGAGTAAAGGCAAGCAACCAGCAGAGGGCAGCAGAGCAGAGCTACTGATCAGCTGTTCTGGGGAAATTTGCATACGTGCAGTGCGGTCAGCCTAAGTTGAAGGTGAACCTGCGAAGAAGACCCAAGGAGTTTGAGTAAAGGCAAGCAACCAGCAGAGGGCAGCAGAGCAGAGCTACTGATCAGCTGTTCTGGGGAAATTTGCATACGTGCAGTGCGGTCAGCCTAAGTTGAAGGTGACCCTGCGAAGAAGACCCAAGGAGTTTGAGTAAAGGCAAGCAACCAGCAGAGGGCAGCAGAGCAGAGCTACTGATCAGCTGTTCTGGGGAAATTTGCATACGTGCAGTGCGGTCAGCCTAAGTTGAAGGTGAACCTGCGAAGAAGACCCAAGGAATTTGAGTAAAGGCAAGCAACCAGCAGAGGGCAGCAGAGCAGAGCTACTGATCAGCTGTTCTGGGGAAATTTGCATACGTGCAGTGCGGTCAGCCTAAGTTGAAGGTGACCCTGCGAAGAAGACCCAAGGAGTTTGAGTAAAGGCAAGCAACCAGCAGAGGGCAGCAGAGCAGAGCTACTGATCAGCTGTTCTGGGGAAATTTGCATACGTGCAGTGCGGTCAGCCTAAGTTGAAGGTGAACCTGCGAAGAAGACCCAAGGAGTTTGAGTAAAGGCAAGCAACCAGCAGAGGGCAGCAGAGCAGAGCTACTGATCAGCTGTTCTGGGGAAATTTGCATACGTGCAGTGCGGTCAGCCTAAGTTGAAGGTGACCCTGCGAAGAAGACCCAAGGAGTTTGAGTAAAGGCAAGCAACCAGCAGAGGGCAGCAGAGCAGAGCTACTGATCAGCTGTTCTGGGGAAATTTGCATACGTGCAGTGCGGTCAGCCTAAGTTGAAGGTGAACCTGCGAAGAAGACCCAAGGAATTTGAGTAAAGGCAAGCAACCAGCAGAGGGCAGCAGAGCAGAGCTACTGATCAGCTGTTCTGGGGAAATTTGCATACGTGCAGTGCGGTCAGCCTAAGTTGAAGGTGACCCTGCGAAGAAGACCCAAGGAGTTTGAGTAAAGGCAAGCAACCAGCAGAGGGCAGCAGAGCAGAGCTACTGATCAGCTGTTCTGGGGAAATTTGCGTACGTGCAGTGCGGTCAGCCTAAGTTGAAGGTGGTTTGTGGAGGGGCTGTTGGCAAGTGACAGTTAAACCCGAAACACTTCGTGAGTGTTTCCCACCCTACCTCCTCCTCTAACCAACCCCCCCACCCCACGGTGGTTGGGAAGCGGGAGCAGGGGCCTGTCGTGAAGGTGAGTGAGTGCCTTTAAATTTGCTTACCTTTCAGCGGGATCAGGGTTTGAGGTAATATCAGGTAAGCTCTTCCTTTCTTTTTCTTTTTCTTGTTTTTTTTAAATCTAGAGGGAATGTCAGGGAAGGCAGTACAATGCTCCTCCTGCAGAATGTTTGAGGTGAGGGACGCCGTCAGTGTCCCTGCTGATTTCATCTGTGGGAAGTGCACCCAACTCCAGCTCCTCAAAAACCGTGTTAGGGACCTGGAGCTTGAGCTGGATGAACTTCGGATCATTCGGGAGGCAGAGGGGGTCATAGATAGGAGCTTCAGGGAAGTAGTTACACCAAAGACTGGAGATAGATGGGTAACTGTAAGAGGGACTGGGAAGAAGCAGTCAGTGCAGGGACCCCCTGCGGTCGTTCCCCTGAGTAACAAGTATACCGTTTTGGATACTTGTGGGGGGGACGACTTACCAGGGGTAAGCCATGGGGTACGGGCCTCTGGCACGGAGTCTGTCCCTGTTGCTCAGAAGGGAAGGGGGGAAAGGAGTAGAACATTAGTAATTGGGGACTCAATAGTCAGGGGCACAGATAGGAGATTTTGTGGGAGCGAGAGAGACTCACGTTTGGTATGTTGCCTCCCAGGTGCAAGGGTACGTGATGTCTCGGATCGTGTTTTCCGGGTCCTTAAGGGGGAGGGGGAGCAGCCCCAAGTCGTAGTCCACATTGGCACTAACGACATAGGTAGGAAAGGGGACAAGGATGTCAGGCAGGCCTTTAGGGAGCTAGGATGGAAGCTCAGAGCGAGAACAAACAGAGTTGTTATCTCTGGGTTGTTGCCCGTGCCACGTGATAGTGAGATGAGGAATAGGGAGAGAGAGCAATTAAACACGTGGCTACAGGGATGGTGCAGGCGGGAGGGATTCAGATTTCTGGATAACTGGGGCTCTTTCTGGGGAAGGTGGGACCTCTATAGACAGGATGGTCTACATCTGAACCTGAGGGGCACGAATATCCTGGGGGGGAGATTTGTTAGTACTCTTTGGGGGGGTTTAAACTAATTCAGCAGGGGCATGGGAACCTGGATTGTAGTTTTGGGGTGCGAGAGATTGAGAGTAGAGAGGTCAGGAGCACAGTTTTGACTTCGCAGGAGGGCGGCAGTGTTCAGGTCTGTGGTTTGAAGTGTGTCTATTTCAATGCCAGGAGTATACGAAATAAGGTAGGGGAACTGGCAGCATGGGTTGGTACCTGGGACTTCGATGTTGTGGCCATTTCAGAGACATGGATAGAGCAGGGACAGGAATGGTTGTTGCAGGTTCCGGGGTTTAGGTGCTTTAGTAAGGTCAGAGAAGGGGGCAAAAGAGGGGGAGGTGTGGCGCTGCTAGTCAAGGACAGTATTACGGTGGTAGAAAGGATGCAAGATGGGGACTCTTCTTCCGAGGTAGTATGGGCTGAGGTTAGAAACAGGAAAGGAGAGGTCACCCTGTTGGGAGTTTTCTATAGGCCACCTAATAGTTCTAGAGATGTAGAGGAAAGGATGGCGAAGATGATTCTGGAAAAGAGCGAAAGTAACAGGGTAGTTGTTATGGGAGACTTTAACTTTCCTAATATTGACTGGAAAAGATATAGTTCGAGTACATTGGATGGGTCGTTCTTTGTACAATGTGTGCAGGAGGGTTTTCTGACACAATATGTTGACAGGCCAACAAGAGGTGAGGCCACTTTGGATTTGGTTTTGGGTAATGAACCAGGCCAGGTGTTAGATCTGGAGGTAGGTGAACACTTCGGAGACAGTGACCACAATTCGGTGACCTTTACGTTAGTGATGGAAAGGGATAAGTATACCCCGCAGAGCAAGAGTTATAGCTGGGGGAAGGGCAATTATGATGCCATTAGACATGACTTAGGATGTGTTGGTTGGAGAAGTAGGCTGCAAGGGTTGGGCACACTGGATATGTGGAGCTTGTTCAAGGAACAGCTATTGCATGTTCTTGATAAGTACGTACCAGTCAGGCAGGGAGGAAGGGGTCGAGCGAGGGAACCGTGGTTTACCAAAGAAGTGGAATCTCTTGTTAAGAGGAAGAAGGAGGCCTATGTGAAGATGAGGCGTGAAGTTTCAGTTGGGGCGCTTGGTAGTTACAAGGAAGCGAGGAAGGATCTAAAGAGAGAGCTGAGACGAGCAAGGAGGGGACATGAGAAGTCTTTGGCAGGTAGGATCAAGGAAAACCCAAAAGCTTTCTATAGGTATGTCAGGAATAAAAGAATGACTAGGGTAAGAGTAGGGCCAGTCAAGGACAGTGGTGGGAAGTTGTGTGTGGAGGCTGAGGAGATAAGCGAGATACTAAATGAATACTTTTCGTCAGTATTCACTCAAGAAAAAGATAATATTGTGGAGGAGAATGCTGAGACCCAGGCTATTAGAATAGATGGCATTGAGGTGCGTAGGGAAGAAGTGTTGGCAATTCTGGACAAGGTGAAAATAGATAAGTCCCCGGGGCCGGATGGGATTTATCCTAGGATTCTCTGGGAAGCCAGGGAAGAGATTGCTGAGCCTTTGGCTTTGATTTTTAGGTCATCATTGGCTACAGGAATAGTGCCAGAGGACTGGAGGATAGCAAATGTGGTCCCTTTGTTCAAGAAGGGGAGTAGAGATAACCCCGGTAACTATAGGCCGGTGAGCCTAACGTCTGTGGTGGGTAAAGTCTTGGAGAGGATTATAAAAGATACGATTTATAATCATCTAGATAGGAATAATATGATTAGGGATAGTCAGCATGGTTTTGTGAAGGGTAGGTCGTGCCTCACAAACCTTATCGAGTTCTTTGAGAAGGTGACTGAACAGGTAGACGAGGGTAGAGCAGTTGATGTGGTGTATATGGATTTCAGTAAAGCGTTTGATAAGGTTCCCCACGGTCGGCTATTGCAGAAAATACGGAGGCTGGGGATTGAGGGTGATTTAGAGATGTGGATCAGAAATTGGCTAGTTGAAAGAAGACAGAGAGTGGTAGTTGATGGGAAATGTTCAGAATGGAGTTCAGTTACGAGTGGCGTACCACAAGGATCTGTTCTGGGGCCGTTGCTGTTTGTCATTTTTATAAATGACCTAGAGGAGGGCGCAGAAGGATGGGTGAGTAAATTTGCAGACGACACTAAAGTCGGTGGAGTTGTAGACAGTGCGGAAGGATGTTGCAGGTTACAGAGGGACATAGATAAGCTGCAGAGCTGGGCTGAGAGGTGGCAAATGGAGTTTAATGTGGAGAAGTGTGAGGTGATTCACTTTGGAAAGAATAACAGGAATGCGGAATATTTGGCTAATGGTAAAATTCTTGGTAGTGTGGATGAGCAGAGGGATCTCGGTGTCCATGTACATAGATCCCTGAAAGTTGCCACCCAGGTTGATAGGGTTGTGAAGAAGGCCTATGGTGTGTTGGCCTTTATTGGTAGAGGGATTGAGTTCCGGAGCCATGAGGTCATGATGCAGCTGTACCAAACTCTGGTACGGCCGCATTTGGAGTATTGCGTACAGTTCTGGTCGCCTCATTATAGGAAGGACGTGCAAGCTTTGGAACGGGTGCAGAGGAGATTTACCAGGATGTTGCCTGGTATGGAGGGAAAATCTTATGAGGAAAGGCTGATGGACTTGAGGTTGTTTTCGTTAGAGAGAAGAAGGTTAAGAGGTGACTTAATAGAGGCATACAAAATGATCAGAGGGTTAGATAGGGTGGACAGCGAGAGCCTTCTCCCGCGGATGGAGGTGGCTAGCACGAGGGGACATAGCCTTAAATTGAGGGGTAATAGATATAGGACAGAGGTCAGAGGTGGGTTTTTTACGCAAAGAGTGGTGAGGCCGTGGAATGCCCTACCTGCAACAGTAGTGAACTCGCCAACATTGAGGGCATTTAAAAATTTATTGGATAAGCATATGGATGATAAGGGCATAGTGTAGGTTAGATGGCCTTTAGTTTTTTTTTCCATGTCGGTGCAACATCGAGGGCCGAAGGGCCTGTACTGCGCTGTATCGTTCTATGTTCTATGTTCTAGTTCCCATGTTGCCGATGTACACCCTGCTGGAGTGACTGCTGCTCCCGGATGTGGAAGGGGAGATTGGAGACATATACAAGTGGCTGGGAGAACAGGGAGGTGAGCGGATGGTGAAGATTAAGGAGAAGTGGGAAGCTGGGGGATGTTCGTGACCATGTTTGAGGAGTTGTTCGTCATTGGGGCCTTGTAGGAGGAGACCGGAGCACCCAGGCGAAACCCACGCAGACACGGGGAGAATGTGCAGACTCCGCACAGACAGTGACCCAAGCCGCGAATCGAACCTGGGACCCTGGCGCTGTGAAGTAACAGTGCTCACCACTGTGCTACCATGCCGCCTATACGTTTCATATATATTTGGAATAAAATACATTAAAAAACAGTAGTCAATCTAAATAAGGAATCTGGATCAGTGAAGGCTCGGTGGGCCAAAGAGCCTGTCCTTGTGCTGCAATCTTCTTTGTTCTTTGTTCTAAAAGTAAAATTATGTACACTTGACATGTTTCTACTTCACAAAGACAGCATATCCACACTCCTGCTGTACTCTAAGTCAAAACATTATACAAATCAAATCTATCCACTGGAGATTACCTTCCTACAAATTGCAGCCTTCTATATAGCTTTTCAATTATTCAGGAAGGCCAATTAAGTGTTACTGTGGTTACCTGCCATCTTTAATTCCATGCTTCAAAGAAATGCCAATCAGAAAGTAGTCATTATTAATAATTAGTTGAATGCTGAGAAATTGTTGCTACCAATGTTAAACACCATTTACCACTTTGAATAAAATCTTTGTGGGTCAACACAAAAGGATCTGTCCTATGACAATCTCTTACAATGGCAAAAGGAATTTTAACATACTCAAGGTGGTAGGGCTTTCATCAATATTTAAGCTTCCTTTAACATCCATAAATACATACAGCAAAATATTAGTAACCTCAGGAAAAAAATTTCAAATTGTGTAATCAATAGAAATCAGTGACTAAGGTATGAGCGAATGTAACCAAGTCATGTATAGTTACCCAAGTAATAATTTACATTTGTAAATATATTTCTCACTGCAGAATAAATGGAAAACTATTTGCATATTGACCTGTGTTACTTTCTGGATGGCACAGCACGAGGGTCTCTACACCTTTACTGCTGATGACCATCTTCGTTACGTTCAACACGCCATCCTCTTTTTTAATTGCACTGGTCTGAGAAACTATCATGAGGGGGTGCGAAAACATGAAGGATCATGAGAGGAGTTAGGTAGGGTAGGATCAGTAAGTGAGACACAAATGAGAGGTAGAACACAAGTGTAGTGGGGTTGGGAAGGGCGCAGAAGTGTATAATTAAAACCTACTGGACTTTGAAAAGCATCAGTGCATATTGTGTAATAGTGCGAGAAACATGGATCACTGTGATGCTAGTTATTCTGAGACAAACCTTTTCCTGGATCTAAATTCCAAACAAAAGGCTTTTGCTGGACAAATAAATTAAAGAATTAGAATGTATCTTCCAAAGCACCGACAGAGGTGGCGGCACAGTGGTATACAGTCAGGAGGGAGTTGCCCTGAGAGTCTTCAACATCGATTCTGGACCCATGGAGCCTCATGGCTTCAGGTTAAACATGGGCAAGGAAACCTCCTGCTGAATACCATGTACCAGCCACCATCAGCTGATGAATCATTACTTCTCCATGTTGAACACCACTTGGAGGAAGCACTGAGGGTGGCAAGGGCGCAGAATGTGCTCTGGGTGGAGGACTTCAATGTCCATCACCAAGTGTGGCTTGGTAGTACCACCACAGACCGAGCTGGCTGGGTCCTAAAAGACATAGCTGCTAGACTGGGACTACAACAGGTGGTGAGGGAACCAACAAGAAGGGAAAACATACTTGACTTCATCCTCTTAAGTCTGCCTGCTGCAGATGCATCTGTCCATGACAGTATTGGTAGAAGTGACCACCGCACAGTCCTTGTGGAGGGGGGGCCTGGCACTTCAGAAGGTGGTGGAGTTGATGGGGAACACAAGAACCAGCTGGCTTCACTGGAGGTGGAGATGGTGCTGGTGGTGGATAGCTACAAGAGATTGAGGGAGAAGGTAAAGGACCCTGAGAATCGTTCCAGGAAGCAGAATCGCCAAGTCGTGGGGATGTCTGAGGGGGTCGAAGGAGTGCAGGCTGCTAAATATGTGGCAACTATGCTGGAGAAGCTGATGGCGATAGGGGTCTCTGACTGTCCCCTCGAGGTGGATCGGGCGCACTGAGTTCTGAGGAGGAGGCCGAAGGCAGGGGAGCCGCCGAGGGTGATTAGGCTGCATCGTTTTCTCAATAAGGAGAAAATCTTGAAATGGGCGAAGCAGACGAAGAAGTGCATCTGGGAGGGAAGCAAGCAGAGAATATGCCAGGACCTGGGTGTGGAACTGGCCAAGTGGCGGGCTGGCTACAACCGGATCAAGGCTGAGGGGGTGAAGTTTGGGGTGCTGTATCCTGCTCATCTTTGGGTCATGTATCAGAATCGCAAGTTTTATTTTGACACGCCGGAGGAGGTGAGGAGTTTATCAGAGGCCATGGACAGGGAGGAATGTAAGAACACTGAATTGTGGAGATGTTCACTATGGTTTCACAGGATGGATGGATTGGTGAACTTAATGAGAATGGGAGCGCAATTGTGAGGGTGCTTTCTTTTATGTTGGTTTTCAGGGTGAGGTGTGAATTTGGAGAAGGGGTTAGAAGGAAGCCTCGGGTGGGGGTCACCATGCTAGCTGATTGTCTGGTTAATGGAAGTGAAGTGGGGGGGTCGACAGGAGGAGGGAGCAGGAAGGGCGGATGGGTTGGTTTTCTGTTTGGTTATGTGGGGATGGGGAGGGGTATGGAGCGATGCTGACGTGGGAAATGCTGGTGTGGCACTGTTGGTTAAGGAGGGATGGCGGCAGACATCTTGGGGAGGGCCCGGAGGAGTGCTGGGCATGGACCGGGGGCCCTGAGGAGCGCAGGGCATGGATCAGGGGAAGCTGGGTAAAGAAGAGATATGGCTGACCGGCAAGGAAGGGATGGGAGTGCGGGGGGAGACCCCAGACCTGGCTGATTACGTGAAAATGCAGGAGCTGAAAGGGCCGATTAAACGGTTGCGTGTTTTTGCACACTTAAGAGTTTGAAGGTGCACGTTGTGTTTCTTCAGGAGACACACCTGAAGTTGGGGGATCAGACGAGCTGAGGATGGGGTGGGTGGGGCAGGTGTTTCACTCGAGGTTGGATGTGAAGATAAGGATAGTGGCAGTGCTGGCCTTTGAGGTCAACAGTATCGTAGCCGACTTTGGGGGCTGGTACATGCTGGCTAGCGAGAAGTTGGAGAGGACACTTGTGGTGCGAATGAATGTTTATGCCTCAAACTGGGATGGCAAGAATTTTTTGAGGAGGGCTTTAAGCAAGATTCCAGACCTGGACACCTATTGGATGATTATGAGGGAGATTTCAATATGGTTCTGGATTCTAGGTTAGACCATTCATGCCCTAGGTTCCTGAAGGTTTCGGCTATGATGAAAGAGTTGATGAGGTTCATGGAACATATGGGAGGAACAGACCCGGGATGTTTTGGGAGGACGAAGGCGAAGGAGCTTTCATACTTTTCACATCGGCACTGGGTGTTCTCCTGGATAGTTTCTTTGTACTGGATAAGGTGCTGTTGGTGAGGAAGATTGGTTTGGAGTATTGGACGATCGTGGTTTCAGACCACGCACCACACTGGGTGGATCTGCGGGTGGTGCAGGGGAAGGTTCACCAGCCGCAGTGGAAGCTGGATGTGGGATTGCTGGCAGACAAGGGGTCTGTGAGAGGGTAACAGCAGCCATTCAAAATTATGTGGAGCTGAATAATACGCAGGAGGTCATGGCCTCCACGCTGTGGGAAGCATTGAAGGCGGTAATAAGGGAGGAAATTTATTTTGATTGGGCACATAGGGAGACAGTAGAATGGGAGGAGAGGCTGAAGTTAGTTGGACATCCTGAGGGTGGACCGCTGGTATTCTGTGGCGCCGGAGGAGGAGTTACAAAAGGAGAGAGAGGCTCCTTTTGGAGTTTGGGCTGGTGTCCACGGCAAGTGGTAGGGCAGCTGCGGAGGGCCAGAGGGGCGGTTTATGACTACAGAGAAAAAGCGAGCAGGATGTTTCCGCATCAGTTGAGGAAGCAGGCGGCAGTAGGGAGATTGGAAGGGTGAGGGATGAGAGAGGCACGGTGGTGTTGAACCCAAGGGGGTGAATGGGTCTTTGAGGCCTTCTATCGGAGGCTATATGAATTGGGGCCTCTGACCAGGGAGAAGGGTATGAGGCGGTTTTTCGACAGGCTGGAGTTCCCAAGAGCGGAGGAGGAGAAGTTGCAGGAATTGGGGGCCCCAATTGGGCTTAGGGAGGTGATGGACTGTGTGGGTTTCATGCAGGCGGGGAAGAAACCGGGTCCAGATGAGTTTCCAGCCAGGTTTTATAAGAAGTTTGAGTCTAAGCTGGGGCCTCTTCATGTTGGGAGGTAATAAAGGGTCGATGGCAACGGTGGAACTCTCCCCTACATTGTCGCAAGTACCCATATCACTGATTTTAAAGAAGGCCAAAGACCCAGAGCAGTATGGGCCATATCGTCTTATTTCACTGTTAAATGTGGATGCAAGGCTGTTGCTAATGGTGTTGGCGTCACGAATAGAGGATTATGTGCCGGTGTGACAGGAGAGAACCAGATGGGGTTTGTGAAGGAGCAGCAACTGTCGGCGAATGTACGCCATGAGCCTGGTGGTGGTATCAGCAGTGAGGGTTTGGAACCAATGTAGGCAACAGTTTGGACTGGAAGGCATGTCGCTATGGGCGCCGATATGTGACAACCAGAGGTTTGTGCTGGCCGGGCTGGACGTGAGGTTCCGGGGAGGTGGCAGGTGGGGAGAGAGTACTTCAGGGACTTGTTTGAGGGAGGAAAGTTTGCAGGCCTGGAGGAGCTTGAGGAGACATATCAGTTGCCTGAGGGAAACAGTTTAAGGTACCTGCAGATAAGGGACTTCGTTAGAAAAGAGGTGCAGTCAGTGACCTCAGGAGCTCGATGATGTCCGTTCAAGTCAACGGATACACGACACCGTGCCTCTTCAACTCCGGGAGCACCGAGAGCTTCGTACAGCCTGACCTGGTAAGATGCTGTTCGCTCCCTATCTTCCCTGCACGGCAAACTATCTCCCTCGCCTCGGGTTTGCACTCGGTCCAAATACAAGGGTGCACCGTTGCGATCCTAATGATACAGGGCGCCAGCTACTCTAATTTCCAGCTGTACGTACTCCCAGACCTCTGCGCCCCACTCTTACTCAGGCTCGACTTTCAGTGTAATCTCAGGAGCCTCACACTCAGCTTCGGAGAACCCCTACCTCCTCTCACTATATGCAGCTTAGCGACTCTAAAAATCGACCCCCCTCCACTCTTCGCTAACCTAACGGCTAACTGTAAACCAGTAGCCACCCGCAGCAGGCGGTACAGCCTGCAGGACAGAGTATTCATTAGAGCCGAAGTCCTGCGGCTCCTGTGTGAGGGAGTCATAGAGGCCAGTAATAGCCCCTGGAGAGCTCAGGTGGTGGTCGTCAAGACCGGGGAAAAGTTCCGGATGGTGGTTGATTACAGCCAAACCATTAACCGGTTCACGCACCTCGATGCGTACCCCCTCCCCAGAATTGCAGACATGGTCAACCAGATCGCCCAGTACCGCATATTCTCCACGGTGGATCTGAAGTCTGCATACCACCAGCTCCCAATCCGCCCGGAGGACCGCCACTACACGGCGTTCGAGGCAGATGGCCGCCTCTTCCATTTCTTCCGGGTCCCCTTTGGCGTCACAAATGGGGTCTCGGTGTTCCAACGAGCAATGGACCGAATGGTGGACCAGTACGGGCTGCGGGCCACGTTTCCGTATCTGGATAACATCACCATCTGCGGCCATGACCAGCAGGACCACGATACCAACCTCCACCGATTTCACCAAACCGCCCAGAAACTCAATCTCACCTACAACAAGGAGAAATGCCATCCTTGGCTATGTCATGGAAAACGGAGTCCTGGGCCCCGACCCGGACTTTATGCGCCCCCTCTTACAACTCCCTCTCCCTCATTGCCCCAGGGCCCTCAAGAGGTGCCTGGGATTCTTCTCCTATTATGCCCAGTGGGTCCCCCAGTATGCGGACAAAGCCCACCCACTATTTAAGACTACACTCTTCCCACTTTCAGCAGAGGCCCGCCAGGCCTTCAACTGCATCAAGGAGGACATCGCCAAAGCCACCATGCGGGCGGTGGATGAATCCGTCCCCTTTCAGGTGGAGAGCGACACCTCAGAGGTCACTCTCGCCGCCACTCTGAATCAGGCAGGGAGACCAGTAGCTTTCTTCTCCTGAACCCTCGCCGCTTCAGAACTTCGACACTCCTCAGTCGAAAAAGAAGCTCAAGCCATTGTGGAAGCCGTACGGCACTGGAGGCACTACCTCGCAGGTAGGAAGTTCACCCTCATCACCGACCAGACATCGGTTGCCTTCATGTTCGACAACTCGCAAAGGGGCAAAATAAAAAACGATAAAATCTTGAGGTGGAGGATCGAACTCTCCACCTATAATTATGACATCATATATCGGCCGGGGAAGCTCAACGAGCCCCCAGATGCCCTGTCCCGCGGCACATGCGCCAGCACGCAAGACGACCAATTAAAGGCTATCCACAACGGCCTCTGCCATCCGGGGGTCACCCGGCTCGCCCACTACGTAAAAGCCCGAAATCTGCCTTTCTCCACCAAAGAGGTAAAAGCTGTCACCAGGGATTGCCCGATCTGTGCGGAGTGCAAACCGCACTTCTATAGACCAGACAAGGCCCACCTGGTAAAAGCTTCCCGGAACTTTGAACGCCTGAGCATCAATTTCAAAGGGCCACTCCCCTCGACCAATCGAAATGTGTACTTCCTCAACGTCATGAACGAATTCTCCCGCTTCCCGTTTGCTATCCCATGCCCCGATATGACCTCCCACACAGTCATCAGACCCCTGCAGTGTCTTCACCCTGTTTGGCTTCCCCAGCTACGTAGACAGCGACAACGGTTCGTCCTTCATGAGCGACGAGCTGCGTCAGTACCTGCTCAACAAGGGCATCGCCTCGAGCAGGACTACCAGCTATAACCCCAGGGGGAACGGGCAGATGGAGAGGGAGAACACGACGGTCTGGAAGACCGTCCTACTGACTCTACGGTCCAGGAATCCCCCGACCTCCCACTGGCAGGAGGTCCTCCCCGACGCGCTCCATGCAATTAGGTCCCTCCTGTGCACTGCCACTAACCAGACCCCTCACAAGCGATTATTTGTTTTCCCTAGGGGCACTACCACGGGGGCTTTGCTCCCATCTTGGTTGAGGACACCGGGTCCGGTTCTCCTCCGGAAGCACGTCCGGACACATAAAACGGACCCACTAGTAGAAAGGGTACGACTGCTACACTCGAACCCACACTACGCCTTTACAGAACACCTCGACGGCTGTCAGGACACCGTTTCCCTCCGGGACCTGGCGCCTGCAGGATCCACCACTACCACCACCGAGGCACCCCTCACACTACACCCCACCCGACCCCCCACGCCCTGCGCCCCCACGCCTACAGGTTTCCTGCGCCCCCCTTCGCCCATTGCACCGGTCAGGAAAGAAGCTCGGACTGAACCACCCCCGGAGTCCACCCTCAGATCCACACCGCCCATCACCACTCAGCTACCCGAAGAGGCTGCAACCCCAGTGCTCCGCCGATACCAAAGGACGACTCGGCCACCGGACCGGCTCAACCTGTAGACCCGTCACCCCCGCCGGACTTGATTTTTTTTACAGGGAGTGAAAGTGGTGAATGTACATCATGTAATTCACACTGTATAGCATTGTGTTCTTGTGGCTCTGTCTGTGAGCCGTTGCGCGGCTCTGCCCACAGGGGGAGATGAGGCGCTTGTACAGGGCTCCACCCTCGGCTCCGCCCATGGCCTCTCCACTACCGGAAGTATAAAGTGCTGCAGCATTGTGAGTCTGCCCTCAGTTCTTCTGGTCACAGGCAGGCTCAGTTATAAGTCTATTAAAGCCACAGTTTACTTCCTATCGTGTCTCGAGTGAATTGATGGTCACATCAACCTCGTGGCAGTATGCCAGGCCCGGTTGGCCGCTGCTGTCTCCACAGGCGTTCCTCTCTTCACAGGCCATGTGCGATTCATGGGGGCAGCCATCTTGGATGACGTCTCAGGACCCCGACTCGGCGGGCCATGTATTGCCCGACGCGATCTCAGCTTCTGACACAACTTGCCTCAGTGACACTGGACCAGTCTCGGCCCTGAACACTTTCAACCGCTACGACGTCGGTATTCATCAACGGGCACAAGACATCCTGCTTGTCTTGGGAGCACGGAGAGCTTCATCCATCCCAATACGGTAAGAGACTGCTCCCTCACTGTACACCCGACTAAACAAAAGATGTCCCTGGCCTCTGGGTCCCACTCTGTGGAGATCCGGGGGTACTGCATAGCCAACCTCACGGTTAAGGGCATGGAGTTCAATAACTTCCGACTCTACATCCTCCCCCATCTCTGTGCTGCCACACTCCTGGGACTGGACTTCCAGTGTAACCTGCAAAGTTTAACGTTCAAATTCGGCGGCCCCATACTCCCCCTCACTGTCTGCGGCCTCGCGACCCTCAAGGTTGACCCGTCTTCCCTGTTTGCAAACCTTACCCCCGATTGCAAACCCGTCACCACCAGGAGCAGATGGTACAGTGCCCAGGACCGGACCTTCATTAGGTTGGAAGTCCAACGGTTACTAAAGGAAGGCATTATCGAGGCCAGCAACAGCCTCAGGAGAGCTCAAGTGGTGGTTGTAAAGACCGGGGAGAAATATAGGATGGTCATAGACTACAGTCAGACCATCAACAGATATACGCAGCTCGACGCGTACCCTCTCCCCTGCATATCTGAAATGGTCAACCAGATAGCGCAATATAAGGTTTTCTCCACAGTAGACCTTAAATCAGCCTACCACCAGCTCCCCAATTGCCCAGGCGACCGCAGGTACACTGCATTCGAAGCAGATGGGCGGCTTCGCTTTCTAAGGGTTCCCTATAGTGTCACAAATGGGGTCTCGGTCTTCCAAAGGGAGATGGACCGAATGGTTGACCGGTACGCTCCGCGGGCCATGTTCCCGTACCTCGACAATGTTACCATCTGCGGCCACGACTAGCAGGACCACGACACCAACCTCCGCAAATTCCTCCATACTGCAAAAATCCTTAACTTAACCTATAACAAGGAAAAATGCGTGTTTAGCACCAATCACCTAGCCATCCTCGGCTACATAGTGCTTGATGGAGTCAAAGGCCCAGATCCCGAATGCATGCGCCCCCTCATGGAGTTTCCCCTCCCCCACTGCCCCAAGGCCCTGAAACGTTGCCTGGACTTCTTTTCTTATTACGCCCAGTGGGTCCCCAATTATGCGGAGAAGGCCCGCCCACTAATCCAGTCCACGGTTTTCCCCCCATCAGCAGAGGCCCGCCAGGCTTTCAGTCGCATCAAAGCAGACATCGCCAGGGCGACTATGCACGCAATCGATGAGTCCCTCCCCTTCCAGGTCGAGAGCGACGCATGAGACGTAGCTCTGGCTGCCACCCTCAATCAGGCGGGCAGACCCGTGGCCTTCTTTTCACGCCATTCATCCATCGAGAAGGAGGCCCAAGCCATCGTCAAAGCTGTTTGGCATTACCGTAGAGGTGTTGGAGGGGACCTTAGAGGAGTTGGAGGGGAAGTGGGGTCTCCCCCCAGGGAATTCCTTTAGGTATATGCAGATTAGGGCGTTTGTTTGGCGGCAGGTGGCAGAATTTCCACTATTGCCGCCAAGGGGGGTGCAGGATAGGGTGCTCTCGGGGACGTGGGTCGGCGAGGGTAGGATCTCTGCAATTTATCAGGTGATGCAGGAGGGGGAGGAGGCCTCGGTGGAAGAGCTGAAAGTGAAGTGGGAGGAGGAGTTGGGGGAGGAGATTAAGGAGGGGATGTGGGCGGATGCCATGGGGAGGGTGAATTCCTCCTCTTCTTGCGCACGGCTTAGTCTAATCCAACTAAAGGTACTGCATAGGGCGCATATGACTGGGACCAGGCTGAGCCGGTACTTTGGGGGAGAGGACAGATGTGACAGGTGTTCGGGGAACCCAGCGAATCACATCCACATGTTCTGGGCGTGTCCGGCGTTGGAGGGTTTCTGGAAGGGGGTGGCGGGGACCTTATCCAAGGTGGTCGGCTCCAGGGTGGAACCGGGCTGGGGGTTCGCTATTTTTGGGGTAGTATCGGAGTCGGGAGTGCAGGAGGCTAGAGAGGCCAGTATTCTGGCCTTTGCGTCCCTAGTAGCCCGGCGCAGGATTCTTTTACAGTGGAAGGACGCGAAGCTCCCGAGCCCGGAATCCTGGATTAACGACATGGCCGGGTTAATTAAACTGGAGAGGGTCAGGTTTGCCCTGAGGGGGTTGGTGCAAGGGGTTCTTCTGGCGGTGGCAGCCTTTTCTTGATTTCCTGGCGGAGCATTAGAGGGTGGTCAACTTCAGCAGCAATCCGGAGGAGGGGGGAAGGGAATTGGGGGGGGGGGCTACGGGTTCGTTACGGGGGTTTGTCCTCATGGTTTTACGCTTATTTCTTTTTATTGTTGCTAATTTATTGTTTTTGTATTGGAGGGGAGGGATTACTGTTTTTCTTTGTTGTGATCAAATTTATTGTTGGAAAATTTGAATAAAAATCATAAAAAGAAAAAAAGCTGTGCGGCATTGGAGGCATTACCTGGCCATCAGGAGATTCAAGATCCTCACTGACCAACGGTCGATAGCCTTCATGTTTCACAATGCACAGCGGGGCAAAATTAAGAATGATAAGATCTTACGGTGGAGGATTGAGCTCTCCACCTATAATTACGAGATCTTGTATCGTCCCGGAAAGCTCAACGAGCCTCCTGATGCCCTGTTCCGCGGCACTTGTGCCAGTGTACAAGTAGACCGACACCGGACCCTCCACGACAACCTCTGCCACCTGGTTCTTCCACTTTGTTAAAACCCGCAATCTGCCCTACTCCATCGAGGAGGTCAGGGCCGTAACCAGAAACTGCCAAATCTGCGTGGAGTGCAAGCTGCACTTCTACAGGCCAGAGGAAGCGCACCTGGTGAAGGCTTCCCGCCCCTTTGACTCCTCAGCGTGGATTTCAAAGGGCCCCTTCCCTCCAACGACTGCAACTTGTCTTTCTTAAATGTGATTGATGAGTACTCCCGGTTCCCTTTCGCCATCCCCTGTCCCAACAGGACGGCTGCCACCATCATTAAAGCCCTCCATAGCATCTTTACCCTGTTCGGTTTCCCCACCTACATCCATAGCGATAGGGGTCCTCCTTCATGAGTGACAAGCTGTGTCAATTCCTGCTCAGCAAGGGCATTGCCTCCAGCAGAATGACCGGTTACAACCCCCAGGGAAACGGGCAGGTAGAGAGGGAGAACAGGACGGTCTAGAAGGCCGTCCTACTGGCCCTACTGACCAAGAATCTCCCAGTGTCCCGATGGCATGAGGTCCTCCCCGATGCACTTCACGCCATCTGATCACTACTGTGCACTACTACCAACAAAACACCTTATAAATGTCTCCTTGCCTTCCCGAGGAAGTCCTCCTCAGGGACCTCGCTCCCAACATGGCAGGCAGCCCCCGGACCCGTCCTACTCCGCAAACACGTACGGGCCCACAAGTCGGACCCACTGCTCGAGAGGGTACATCTCCTCCATGCTAACCCTCAGTACGCCTATGTGGCGCACCCCGACGTCCGACAAGACACGGTCTCCCTCTGGGATCTGGCCCCCACTGGTTCCCACCCTCACCAACCCCAACCATTTTTTCACCAGCGCACACCACCGCAGCCCCCTTCCCAGGAGGATCCGTCCTCCCACTGGCCCCATCTGGATGCGATGAAGCTGAAGACGACACCGCTCCCAGAGCCACGGATGCCCGAGCTGACGCCAGCATCACCGAGAGGACTGCGACGATCGCAGAGGATGACCAGGGCCCCCGACCGGCTGATAGTTTCATTGTAAAACGAACTTGTAAATAATTGTCTGTAAATATGTGTATTGCATGTAAAGGCACTGAAGGGTACCGCTATAACCTCTACCCCTATAAAAGCAAGGCCACCACCCCCGCCGGACTCATTTGTAAACAGGGGGTGAATGTGGTAGGCTATATTAGGTGTATCGCGGTGCCTAGGTGGGATGTACCTAATACTGTAGTATGAGCGGTAGAACCTGCCTGCTGGTTCCACCCAGCAGGGAGCATAAGAGTCTGTGTTTCACCCACAGCAGTCATCTACTGAAACATTATTGTCATTTCTCTTTCCATAGATGCTGCATGACCTGTTGAGTATTTCTGGAATTTTTGTGTTTACTGGGGATATAAATGTCAGAACTGGCTCGAAGTAGTAATTTTCTCAGAAACGCTCTGAAACTCTGGTTTTAAAAAAGTTGCTTAAATTTGCAAAATTAAAATTTACTCAATAAGTGCCCCACCATAAAAGAACATATGCATTGGAAGTGGAACAAACCTCTGAGTGTATGTTGTCCCATAATCAAACAAAGGTAAACTATTCCGTTCTTAAGACATTTAACTCAGTATTTTGGACACTTGAGCTTTTTTTACTCTTAAATTCACTCAGTAAACTACATAATAGCCAAGTTCTCTTTAATGGTGGGAGACCGTTCTTAATTTTATTCCACAGGTATTCTTAAAGATGGCACTTGCAAGTACTGATCTACAGAAATGTAACTCCCTGATCTGGGACTTGAGCAATTTTCCATCTGTGTATTCTGATCCAAGTCGTAAACATTTAAGTTATTACGATTTTACTCATGAGGAAACAGGGGGGTAGAAATTCATCTTGAGCAATACAATACACATATGGTAAGGTGGAGGTCATGCCAGTCATACACTCCACTGATGTTCAACGGAACTCAATTACAGACAGTCGAAGGAAAGGTGCCTGCATTGCAGACAGTAATGTCCAAAATGAATTTTTATCTTAAGAGTTTTATTAACCTATAATGCCAGTTATCCTTTATATATTGACAGTACCTTGGGATATGGGACAGGAATATGGGAACAGAAGTAGGCCATTTGGCCTGTTGAGCATATTCGGCCATTTATTGAGATCATGCATGATCTGTGACCTAACTCCATGGGCGGAATTCTCTCATTTGAGATGAAGTCCTGTGGCAGGGACTAGGTGTGTTTCCAGCTGTGGTGGGAAATGGGAAACCCTATCATATCTTCAGGCCCTGGCCTCATTAATATAAGTATCCA
Organism: Scyliorhinus canicula; assembly: GCF_902713615.1. Taxonomy (NCBI): domain Eukaryota; kingdom Metazoa; phylum Chordata; class Chondrichthyes; order Carcharhiniformes; family Scyliorhinidae; genus Scyliorhinus; species Scyliorhinus canicula. The sequence continues at coordinate 198,489,533 of NC_052146.1, read as the reverse complement.
CTGGTTTTGTGTCATATTCTCATGATGGGGTGGGCTTGATGGCACACACATGCCATCATATCCCAGCGCCATGTTTAAAAGCACCAGAATCCTTACTGAGAGATACCAGGAAGGGGAAGTGAAGGTCTCGCACCGAAGTTTAGTGTCGCCTTCCTGCCACCATTTTCAGGTTAGGAGGGATATTCTCTATCCAGCTGAAGGGAGTTGGAGGGGACAGCATGGTGGTGCAGTGGTTAGCACTGCTGCCTCACAGCGCTGAGGACACTGTCCATGTGGAGTTTGCACACTCTCCCCGTGTCTGCATGGGTCTTATCCCCATAAACAAAAATATGTGCAGGGTAGGTAGATTGGCCACGCTAAATTGCCCCTTATTTGGAAGAAAATAGTTGGGTACTCTAAATATTTGGTGAGGTTTCCCATCGTCGGCGCTGGGAGGATTCTCTTTGGTTTACTCACCATAACCGACACTTTGAAAAAATCCCTAGTGTGAGCCGTAAAATGGTAGAGACCGTATCCAGATTGTTGATATAGGCAGTATTGGGAAGAGGAGCATGTTGTGTGATTTGGTGCTGTTGAGGGGAATTCCTGGAGTCTGCATGCACACGACCTCTCAAGTAGATGTTAAAGATCCCACAATACTATTATGTAGGGGCATTTTCCTGGCCAATTTGTATCCCTCAATCAATTGGGGAGATGATGATAACGTCGATTGGAGTAGTAATCAAGAGGCTTAGGCTGGTGCTCTGGGAAGAGAGGTTTGAATGCCACAATAGCAGCTGGAATAAATCTGGAATATAAAGCTAGTCTCAGCAATGGTGACCATGACAACTATCGTCCATTGTTATGAAAATCCATCTGGTTCACTCATATTCTTTAGAATAGGAGGTTGCCCCTTTAGGATAGGAAATCTGCCATCCTCACCTAGTCTGGCCTACATGTGAATCGAGTCCCACAGCAAAATAGTTGACTCTGAATTACCCTCTAAAATGGCCTCGCAACCACTTCGGTCAAGCGTAATCAGGGATAGGCAATAAATGTTGGTTTTGTGGGTGACATACACAACTGGATGAAAGAATAAAGAAAAAAAACATTAAAATTAGATGTGACAATTACCAGATTCTTTCATCAGAAGTGGCGTGTCCATCAGGGTCAGCATCAGGTAATCATCACATTGCTGTCTGCAGGAGCTTTCAGGATGCAAATTGACTGCTATGTTTTCTCTTCACAACCGTAATAACTATTCTTCAACACTACTTCATTGGTTGTAAAGCACTTTGGGATTGTCTCCGGTTAGCAAAGGTACCATATAAATGCAAGTTTTTCTTTTCAGTATCTAACAGTAATTTTCACCAACATTAACCTTGGACAGTGAAGTGTTTTTTTTACACAGGAAACAATCAGTGAATAAAATATCACAAAAAAGACTTATTTATGAGTAATCCAAAAGACAAGGTCATAGTGAGCAAAGTAATTAGTGCTTCTAGAAAAGTTCTCAAACAGTCGAGATCTTTTAAAATGTGAAAATTCAGCTGTTACGTTCCTCTCTGCATTTAACATTTAAGATCTTTCTGTCAAATCCTTCCATTGTCCAGTTACCCAGTAACCCTACTGGGAGCAGCTGTATACACTCATTTGTGGTTTACCAGGAAGTCAATGGAGTCTGGATATAAAATGCCTTGGCTGCACAATACCTGGTTTCACTGCAAACGTTTGCTAAAGTGTGGAAGTTGCCAGCTGCCTTTTACCCCAACAATTCAATCAACGAAACTCTTCAGAAATAGAAACAGTATTTTCATGAATAGTCAGACATGTACTCTCCAATTGTCAACAGAGCCCAATGCATTCTTTCAGAGACCTTGAAAGGCCATCATTGACGTACAAAGAAGTACTAGGTTTAATGATGCTGTATTAAAGTTTATACGTAAATAAAGTAAACTAAATTGAAAGCTGTAAGAAGCAAAAGTGGGTTTGAGCAAATAATTCAAAAGGAATGAAGCCAAGAATGACACAAACAGACGAGACTTATCATAATCTTTATTATTGTCACAAGTAGGCTTACATTAACACTGCAATGAAGCTACTGTGAAAATCCCCGAGTCGCCACATTCCGGCGCCTGTTCGGGTACACTGAGGGAGAATTCAGAATGTCCAATTCACCGATAGCACATCTTTCAGGAATTGTGGGAGGAAACAGGAGCACGCGGAGGAAACCCACGCAGACATGGGGAGAACGTGCAGTGCAGACTCTGCACAGACAATGATGACTTTATTTCACAGTTTTCAGAACTTTCCGTTGATTGAGCGGGCGCGGGCGCCCAACCCAGCACATGAAATTGCACGAGAAGTATGTGTCCCGATGCCATGGTGCTCACATGCAACATTATGGTTGGCAGCGATATGTGGGAGTCTGAAGCACCTCCGTCGACAATTAAACAGGCAATTAAGCCCATTAAGGAGGCAACTGGTGGTGATTTTACGTAGTCCATCCACTTTTACAGTTGGTGAATGAGCCAATCAGCCAGCCAACCTTCACGTTTTCTTCCCGTAACTCCCCACATCCCTGGCCCCACAGCACTCCGTCTTTCTTCGCACACATTTCACACTGGTTGCCTGTGAATCAGCCAGATAGCCGATTGAAACGGAGGTCGGGACTCGAGGGCAGGATAAAACATTGGGGTGATATTTTTTATTTTCTTTAATAAACTTAAGAGTTCCCAATTCAATTTTTCCAATTAAGGGGCAATTTAGCGTGGCCAATCCACCTAGCCTGCACATCTTTTGGGTTGTGGGGGCGAAACCCACGCAAACACGGGGAGAATGTGCAAACTCCACAAAGAGATAGGATCGAACCTTGGATCTCGGCGCTACAAGGTAGCAGTGCGAACCACTGCGCCACCATGCTGCCCTTAATGGCGGGGTGATATAAACTAAAAAAGACTTGAGGGCTGAGCTCTGTCAGGTTCTTGAATTTGCAATGTTGATGCAGTTTGCATTTATACAGTCCTGTAGTTCTACAGCTATTGGATAGCCTTCAGGGAGCCTGCTGGAGACACCATACCTCACCTTTTCCGTCCTCTTTCTGTATCCCCCTATACCCGCGAAGCACACCTTTCTTCGCGCACATTTCACTGGTTGCCAGTGATTCGGCCAGCTAGCCAATTTAAACTGCGGTCGGAACCCAATCTGGAAGGTCATATCACGCCCACTTCCGATTCTGCCGACCCCGAGCGCCCAATCAGCGCAAGATTCAGGCTTAAGTATTGTATTTACATGCATTTTTCACAAATCACAATTTTAAAAAAAATTACTTTACCAAAGCAGATAAAGGTAAGGTAGCCATAGTCCCAGATGACCAGAGACTGCTTTCCCTTTTGAGGGGAGTTCTAACTGGTGGTGATTTAACCTGAGTGTCGCCACACCTCAGGCGAGGGGTAAGGTTGAGAAGGCAGGGCTTCAGTCATTCGGGGAATTGAAACTGCGCTGCTGACCTCGCTCTGCATCACAGACCAGCTGTCTAGCCAACTGAGCTAAACAGGTTTTCCAAAGCACAAATGTGTTCAATGATTAACACGATGCAGTTAGTATGCTGAGCCCCCTCATATACTGCACAGAGATTAGGTTGACAGACTGCAGCTTTCTGCAGATAGGGTTTGGTTGTTGCTGTATTCTGTTTGAATGGCCATTCCCAACTCCAATGAGTTTGCTGTTCCACGTAAAATGAGGCTGGTTGCTTTCACAGTCGGGCCAGACAGCTGCTTTCAGCAATGGCACAAACAATGCCTGAAGACTGCTTCCCTCGTGGACGGAAGATCTTGTTCAGCCGAACAGGATCAATTTAGATTATGATAAGGCGACTAAAATGTTATGATTTATCAGATTTTTTTTCAGCTTGAAAGTACTGGCATGTATACAGTAGGTAAGACTTGTTAAAATTAAAGTTTTAGATGAATTATTTTTATGATTCTCCTATTAATTGCAGGGTTAATATTGCAATGACTTGGCAAGTGAATTAGCACATTTTTGTCTTATATTTATCACTATAAAAGACATTTAAAGTTTTATGGAGCAGCATGTTGAAAACTGATAGGTTACATAGAATAGCGTTGAAAAGTGGATGACTGTTTCCCAAGAAAGTACAGAAAAGATGGTGAGGTAAATTCACTCACATCATGTTCCGATAAGGAAGTCGTACTCAAAGGCAGCTTAGGTGGTTGTCAGACATGTCAGACATAGGGCAGGTTTAGCTCAGTGGGCTAGACAGCTGGTTTGTGATGCAGAACAAGGCCAGCAGCGTGGGTTCAATTCCCGTACCAGCAAAGAATTCTGAATTCTCCCCGTGTACCCGAACAGGCGCCGGAATGTGGTGACTTGGGGCTTTTCACAGTAACTTCATTGCAGTGTTAATGTAAGCCTACTTATGACAATAAAGGTTAATTATTCATTTATGTGCTGTCAGAGCTACAACGCTATAACCTCAGTTTTCTGACTCTCACATCCTTTGTGTTGGGAGCATTTAATTTACCTTCATGTATACTGCCAGGCCATTTTTAAGTATTCAGTGCAGACTGTGGTTGGTGTAGAGCTTGTTTAGAATCTAATAAATGGTTCACCAGTATAGCGAAAGTTAAATGTGAAACTTGAGCACTGGAGATGGTAATATAATAGCAGTCACAAATTTGAAATATAATTCTACAAACATATGATCGGGAATAAATGATCCAGGTTCAGCAGCAAAATTGTAACCCTAAAGCCAGGAAAGACTTGTTCTGATTTGTCTTTACAGATTGTAGGCGAGATTTGCTCTTAATCATGCAAGGCTGCATTTATAGAACAGTGCAAGATTTTTAGAAAAGGAACAAATTTGAGCAGTGCCAACTTTTCCCACTAGATGTCACAGGTACATTTGTTAATGCTGCAGATAGTGCAGCGAATTCACTGGAAATTAATAAGTGAAAATTAACTCCCACAGCATATTGGTAAAACAACAAAATTGAATGAGGCTTAATTAAAGATAAGCTTCAGTCCACGGAATTGCCTCACAGTTTAAAAAATTGTTAAAGAGGAAATATCTCTTTCAAATATGACATTTCTCTATGCTTTACCATAGCTCTAAACCATTCCTTGTATTATTTTAAGTTTTACAATTGCATACTAGATTTGGAGCAGACATTTTGTGTAGGAATCACTTCCAGTGACACCATGAAATAGGACAGCAGATTTTTGGTAGTGTTTCTCATTCATGCTATCACTGGAGCTGAATGTCATTGCAGGGGTATTACATGCAATATCTACTAACGCATTGGTAAATACAGAGATATCATCTTTCATAACATTCAGCACAGTGGCAGTTCAGCAGGGTTTGCTTACCCTTTAAAGCTGAATGGCAGTCTGATGTGACATACTCACAGTGTGATGTATGCGCCATATAAAGGCCTTTGGCATTTTTCAGTGATGAGTCAGCCAAATAGAACATACATAGAACATACAGTGCAGAAGCAGGCCATTCAGCCCATTGAGTATGCACCGACCCACTTAAGCCCTCACGTCCATCCTATCCCAGTAACGCAATAACCCCATCTAACCTTTTTTTGATCACTAAGGGCAATTTGTCATGGCCAATCCACCTAACCTGCACGTCTTTGGACTGTGGGAGGAAACTAGAGCACCCAGAGGAAACCCACGCAGACAACGGGGAGAATGTGTAGACTTCGCACATACAGTGACCCAGCAGGGAATCGAACCTGTGACCCTGGCGCTGTGAAGCCACAGTGCTAATCACTTGTTCTACTGTGCTGCCAAAACAATACAGGTAATGATAATTTAATCATCATCATTGCACTTTTCATTCCAGATTTTTATTTCACCATGTGCCATGGTGGGATTCGAACCAGGGTCACCATGCAGAGCATTACTCTGTACTCTGGGTTTCTAGATTACTAGTCCAGTGACACTACCACTATGCCAATGCCTCCCCATAAATAGACAAAGTACCACGTCACACCAAAAACACAAACGTAGTTAAAAGTGGAAAACCGTGTATTTCGCAATGTAAATTGACTGTATAATCTCAGGGGATTAAGGTAGCTCTTTTCTTTGATTCTCCAGTGAAAGTATAATATGCGCCATTGTTGTCAAACTAATTTCTCACTTCTGCTATTGTAAACTTTCTAAGAGAGAGATATGTACTTCTGTACTTTTTCTAAAAGATTGTATTGAGGCATATAATGAAAGTACTTCCTTCCACAAATAAAATGCCATTTCCTTTCAATGTATCCATAAACAAAATTAAAATTTCAATGTTGTTTGTGCACAATTTAACTGAGTGAAGGAGATTTTTTAAATGTGGAAAGAATGATATAGAATTTATTCTTAATTGCAATGAACAACTAATGACAAATGAGGAATAGGAATTTGACTCAATATTTTATCTTGGAATGTGAACTAGTCCAACATTGACTATGAAATTAATCTTTTCAATTAACAGTATAGGTGTGTCACTGGTAATAGTGAGATATGCTGCTCTTTTGAAAAGGATAAAGTCATGCCTACAATCAGTTGAGTAAGAGTCTTTCAAAGGAAGATTACTTCTAACTGTCACCATTTTAAAAGCCAATCTATTTTATGATTGTTAATATTATAAACATGATTTTTAATGAATTATGATTGGTGCAAATGATCAAGTATCACTTCATGTATATGAGCTGCTAAGTCTAATCTTCAAAAAGATGATTTTATGGGTGATGATATTATCAGTCACACCTCCAGTTTAAATAGTGGACAGCTCATCACTGACAACCTGCTGCAGTGTAGAAGAACAATAACCTATGAATACAAGTGCACCAAGGTTAGGAATACTGACAACTTTGTGTACTAGTTTAATTAGTTTAATTCAAAGGCACTGCTCCGACAGAAATAAGTCTTTAAAAGGTTGGAATGAGGCTTGTGATTGAAGCTATCAATTGTTCAGAATTACCATATTTTAATTTGTAGGAGTGGTAAATGTTGTGAATAACACAATCGATTATAATTTCCGAAGAATGAGCCCCCAGCGTTTACATTTCAGGTGACCATACAGGAATTTAAACACAATGGGCGGGAAGGATTTCCTCCCCCTTCTGTGGTATGTTGTACAGTGGTGGAGGGTGGTTCGCCAATGGCCGGCGGCAGGATCCTCTCGTCCCACATTTGTCAACAATGATTCCCATTGAACGCTTCCCTCGCCACCAGGAAGCCCATGGTTGGGATCCACTGTCGGCAGGACTGTAAGATCCCACTAGCGTGAACGGCCAGAAAACCCCGCCCTACATTTCAAGATTTTTGGGGAACTATGGGCGGGATTCTTCGGCCACGTTTGCCCAGCGATCAGACAATCCTGACCGTGGTCAATGGACTTTTCCATTGTCGGCGTCTCGGCCTTGGCATTCTTGCGGTGGGCGGGGAGTAAGAATCCAGCCCTATATAAGACTCTTTGTTTGCTAATAAAAGTGATTAACAATGTTGTATTTTCGGAATAATTGTGCCCAATGATAAATACATCTAATTGCCACTGTCTTACCTTAACTGTGGACTTCCTTCACTAGAGCCAGTTCCAAAGTTATCTTCATATTTAACCTTGTTTTTCGACTTACTTGTGCACTTCGGCTTGATTATACCTGGAACAAAACATGAATAAGGCCAAAACAATTATGTACTATACTCTAATAATGGAATATTCATTTCAAAATACTGAAGAGGAATATTTATCATGTGCATATACTGCTCGTGAGATCCAAGGAGTGATGATTCATTTTCATCACATTACTTTTCATTTCGGGAAATTGTAGTGCAAGCTGTTTACTGCTACAGCGTTTGTACTGCAACTCTATTCTTTAAAATCTTTGTTATATACACAATGTAAAATTTTAAAAAAGAGTGGCAATACTGTCCCTTCATGCTGTTCCTTCACTGTAGACTGCAAAGTCCAGATTTGCATTATAATAAAGGCATAACCAAGTGGGCTAGTTAAAAAAGAAAGTGAAGTTTGTTTTGTCACTGAACCATGAACAAATCCCTTTAATTATTTTATAGGATAGATAGCTTATTTTTAAAAAATCCTTACCAGCTTGTCTAAATCTCAATGCGATCATTGGTTTAATCACAAAACTTATCTCTGACATTTGTAGTGTTTTATTGAATTTCAGAGAAATGATCATTCTAGACCTGTCACGGTTTAATAATATTAATGAAACCCTCAAGAATAACTGTAGCATACTCTAGTTAAGTGTGTAGCTGATTTCCCACCATTTGTATACACTTACCAGAAGTATACACTTAAGAGAAGTAGCAATAAAGTATGCCATGGCAAAAAAACAGCTAGTTTGGAAAACCCTTTATGGATCCATAGAAATTTAGGACTATTTAAAGAGCTTAGAGCATTTATTCTGGCAAGATTTGAGCACATTGTAAGGACTCCCTTCACACTAAGCGACAAAACTGAACTTGAAGGAAAATAAACAGCACATTTATAAAAATGTAATATGCCAGAACAAAATTATAAGACCAGTAGCCATAGGAACAGAATTAGGCCATTCGGCCCATCGGGTCTGCTCTGCCATTTAATCATTGCTGATATGTTTCTCATCCCCATTCTCCTGCCTTCTCCCCATAACCGCTTATCTCCTTATTAATCAAGAACCTATCGCATGGTAGCACAGTGGTTAGCACTGCTGCTTCACGGCACCAGGGACCCGGGTTCGATTCCCAGCTTGAGTCACTGTCTGTGTGGAGTCTGCACATTCTCCCCGTGTGTGCGTGGGTTTCCTGTGGGTGCTCCCATTTCCTCCCACAAGGCCCCAAAGACGTGCTTGTTAGGTGAATTGGACATTCTAAATTCTCCCTCAGCGTACCCGAACAGGTGCCGTTGTGTGGCGACTAGGGGATCTTCACAGTAACTTCATTGCAGTGTTAATGTAAGCCTACTTGTGACACTAATAAGGATTATTAATATCTATCTCTGTCGCAAAGGCACTCAATGAGTTGGCCTCCAAAGCCTTCTGTGGCAATGAGTTTACAGATTCACCATCCTATGTCTGAAGAAATTCTTCCTCATCTCAGTTTTAAAGGATCGTCCCTTCAGTCTGAGGCTGTTGTCATGGGTTCTAGTTTTTCCTACTAGGGGAAACATCGTCTTCACGTCCACTCTATCTAGGCCTCTCAGTAGCCTGGACATTTCAATAAGATCCCTACTCATCCTTCTAAATCTCAGTAAGAAGTCTTACAACACCAGGTTAAAGTCCAACATGTTTGTTTCAAACACTAGCTTTCGGAGAACTGCTCCTTCCTCTCCGACTTCTTACTGTGCTCACCCCAGTCCAACGCCGGCAACTCCACATCATTTCTAAATCTCAACTAGTACAGACCCAGAATCCTCAACCATTCCTCTTACGACAAGCTCTTCATTGCAGCGATCATTCTTGTGAATCTCCTCTGGACCCTTTCCAAGGCTAGCACATTCTTCCTTAGAAACGGGACCCAAAACTGCTCACAATATTCCAAATGAGTCTGACCAGAGCCTTATACAGAAGTACAGTCTCAGAAGTACAACCCTGCTCTTCTATTCTAGTTTTCTCGACATGAATGCTAACATTGCATTTGCCTTCCTAACTGCCAACTGAACTTTCATATTAACCTTAAGAGAATCTTGAACTAGGACTCCTAAATGCCTTAGTGTTTCTGATTTCCTAAGCCTTTTCCCATTTAGAAGTTGTCTATGCTTCCATTCCTCCTAACAAAGTACATAACCTCACACTTTTCCATATTGCATTCAATCTGCCACTTATTTGTCCACGCTCCTAGCCTGTCCAAGTCCTTCTGCAGCCCCCCTGCTCCCTCAATACTATCTATCCCTCTTCAGGCACCATAGTGTGGCAACTAGGGGATTTTTATATTAACTTTATTGCAGTGTTAATGTAAGCCAATTTGTGACACTAATAAATATTCTTATTATATCTTTGTATCATCTCAAACTTAGCAACAGTGCCGTTAGTTACTTCTTCCAGATTGTCAATGTATATTGTGAAATGTTGTGGTCCAAACACCGACTCCTGAGACACACCACTGGTCACAGGCTGACATCCTGAAAAAGACCCCTTTATCTGCAGTCTCTGCCTTCTGCCAGTCTGCCAATTCTGTATCCATGTCAGCATCTTACCCTTAGCACCGTGGGCTCTTAACTTATTTAACAGCCTCCTATACAGCACCTTGTCAAAGGCCTTCTGGAAATCTAAATAGATCAAGAAAACCACATGGGGAGTGAAAGGGCATGGGGAGTGAAAGGTCAGGTTTTTATTGACAAGGAAAATCGATTTATCCTCAAATCAAGGGTATACATTGTTTCTTTTTGCATGCTAATGTCCTCTGAATGCAGGAGCAACATACGTATTGGTATAATTCAAAGGTAATTTTTAAAAATGGCAACTATATAATGGGAGTTATTTATATATTATTATTTATCTGCAGACGTCAAGTTAGCTTTGTACCCAGAATAAAAATAAATCAACTATTTTCTAAGCTAAATTGGTGAGACCAACTTGGTTGATTTGAGCAACTGGGTGAAAATTTAGAATGCAATTACCTGATGAATGTAAACCTGAGACGTCCTTCTCATTCTGCTGCATTGCTGATTGTCTTAACAGTTGATATGCTCTTGTTTCTGTTGGATTCAGAAATGATAAACATCATGGGCTGAATTCTCCATTCTGGAGACTATGTCCCCACGCCAGCCTAAAAACAGTTGTTTTACTCCTGAAATGCCTGCAAAAAAGTTAAATGAATTCAATGCCCTGCAAGGGGTTAGCAGGGACCTGAAGTGAATCTCGCAGCTTTTGCTGCAGATACAGGGCCCGCATTTCCGGGTCCGAGGCCGCGCATGGCGGCGGCCTCCAGCGGCCGTGCTGTGCTCCATGGCTGACTCGGACCGTAGAGCCAGACCAAAGAAAGAGACCCCCCGATTGGCCACGCGCCCGAGCCTCAACCCACGCACACTAAATCCCCGGCTGCCTGTAAGGCCCTCCCTAGTCTCTGAGCCGCCCGCCCTCGACCAGGGCGGCCGCGGATTGAGTCCGCAGCTGCCACGCGAGCATCCCGACTGGCAATAGGTGGTTAGTTCCAAACCGTCGGGAACTCAGCGGTCGGGAGCGGAGGATTGCTGGGCAGGCCTCTGGCAATGGCCCCCCGACAGTGGCGCCGATTTTCGGTGCCCGGAGAATCGCCGAACCAGTGCCGGGCCCAATTATGGCATCAAACTGGATTCTCCGTCCCGGCGCCGGCCGTGATTTTGGCATCGGACTGCGGAGAATCCAGCCCATGTGTTAAAACAGACGAGCTAAGTTAAATGAGGATAAGACAAGTAAATTCTTAATGTTCAGCAGCACTGTTGCAGAATAATACAGGCCCCTCCTCCCCAGCATCCCCCAAGTACATGTCAGATTGAGTGGCCAATACTCCTATTTGCTGGATTAGATCATTTTTTAAAATTAAAAAAAAAAATTTAGATTACCCAATTATTTTTTCCAATTAAGGGGCAATTTAGCGTGGCCAATCCACCTACTCTGCACATTTTTGGGTTGTGGGGGCGAAACCCACGCAGACACGGGGAGAATGTGCAAACTCCACGCGGACAGTGACCCAGAGCCGGGATCGAACCTGGGACCTCAGCGCCGTGAGGCGGTTGTGCTAACCACTAGGCCACCGTGCTGCCCTGCTGGATTAGATCATTAACCTAGGACTGATAACCTAGGTAGGTCTTTCTTATACCTGGAAACAGTGGTGGGCAATCCACTTGCTGCAAAAGCCTCAGTGTTTTGTGGCAACAGTAACGCCCACTAGGCCTCACGGTAGCATGGTTAGCATCAATGCTTCACAGCTCCAGGGTCCCAGGTTCGATTCCCGGCTGGGTCACTGTCTGTGTGGAGTCTGCACGTCCTCCCCGTGTGTGCGTGGGTTTCCTCCGGGTGCTCCGGTTTCCTCCCACAGTCCAAAGATGTGCGGGTTAGGTGGATTGGCCATACTAAATTGCCCGTAGTGTAAGGTTAATGGGGGGATTGTTGGGTTACGGGTATACGGGTTACGTGGGTTTAAGTAGGGTGATCATTGCTCGGCACAACATCGAGGGCCGAAGGGCCTGTTCTGTGCTGTACTGTTCTATGTTCTAGATGTGGAGCCTTATCATTTTGGTTCAAAAACAACAACAAGGCCTTTAATCCTATTTGTTTTCATTAAGTTTCCATTACCGTAGTATATTAATGTGTATAAATCAAATTTCTGACTCCCATTTTCAGGTCAAAAGTTAGGGGGTAGAATTTAATGAGAGGCTTACTTTCAACTGAAAGGTAATGGGGGAAGTCACTGCATATTGAAACATCCGATTAGCACTCTCAACATTTGGATTCATACCTATGAACAGTCCTAAACCTTTATCTTTGTTTGAAAATATGGTGCCAAGGTTTAATCAGCCCAAGAAGATTTCGTTTTTCAGTCCCAAGAGCTGGACATGGAGGGTCTTTCAGGTAGAGTGGCATTTGGTTCCAGACTGATCCACTTTTATTGTGTTCATCGGCAATCAGACAATGACATGACCCGTCAACATGGTGCTCCCCCCAAAATGGCATCAAACTTGAGCCCACTCCCTGATATGGTTCCATCAGGCTGTGCTCCCACTCCAGGGAGCCTCCCCAACATCCCCCAGCGCAGCAGAGGAAGCGGGCTTGCCTGTGGTTTCGATATCACGCAGCGATTAACGGAAGGGAAGAGCCATGCAATTGAAAACATTGCAGAAGTATTTTTTTAATAAATAATGAGTTGAGGTATATGAGAAATTAGGATTTATTTGCTGAAAGTCAGGCGTCGACTTTTACACGAGATCGACTATTATATACTTGAATATACAACATATGCCCTGGAAAAGGATGTAATTTATTCATTTTGGCTTCCATAGCCTTGCTGCTCCTTCTCAGATCTTTCTATTTGATGGGGAATGACCAGAGGACCTGTTACAACTCATCTGGGTGCCCGGCCAAGGGAGAGTGAGGAAATAAGGCAGGTGGTCTGATCATAACATCTCAATTTGGTTGCACAGAATTACATTAGTTGTATTAGTTTCGAGCACAAGCATTCTATCCGATTAGGGGGAAAATATGGAAATCCCAGAAGAATGCCGGGTTGGGGGTGGGATTATTATCGCAGGTTTCTGCCCTCAAGAACTAAGCAGATGATATTAAATGGTTAATATAAACCTAAAAGTCATGCTTTTTGGGGGCTGTTTCCTGTGTTACAAGATTAGCTGTGGGCAAGTAAGTATTTTTCTCTGACGGAATGTTCATATTCAGTGAACTTTGAATTTAATCGGGAAAATAAATTTGGAGGAACATACAAAATACTTAAATGCTTAAAATTCCCTTCACAAGAGGCTTTTGTTCCTCATTACCTGTTTCCAAAGCATCTAATTTCCAATGAAGATATATTCAGACATCAGTTTGTGACAGGTTACTGAAGGTGTGCTCTATGTCAATGCTATTCACTGATTATGGAGAGGTGAGAACCATCAAAAACAGCAGCACACGTTATGAGCAATGCGCCAATGTTGACTTTTTCAATTACTGGTTGCTAATATTTCCCCCCTCTGTACGCTTCACAGTTACTCATTGAGTTGGAGAAATAAGAACTTTTATACACTAATGCCATTCTGTGTATTTTGACCAAATATTCTTTGGGATTAAGCAAAGTTTGACTCTAATTCTGCAGTATGTCTAGAATAAGATGCCAATGTTAAAATACCTAGCAGAGGTGTTATTTTCTCAATTCCTGTCAAGTACAAACAAGAGCAGACCTTGCTTAGTCAGCCTACAATTAACTTTTCTGAGCCTTTGGGCGTGATTCTCCGTTCCCCACGCCAGGTGGGAGAATCGCGGGAAGGCCGGGTGACTCACGACACGCTGCCCTGGCACCCCCCGCGATTCTCCCACTCCTCGCTCGGATGAATCGCCGCTCGCCGTTTATCACGGCGACCGGCGATTCTCCGGCCCGGATGGGCCGAGCGGCCTGATGTTCCCGACCTGTTCACGCAGGCGGCAACCACACCTGGTCGCTGCCGTCGTGAACATGGCGCCAAAGCTTCGCTTTTGGGGGACAGAGAGGGGAGTGAGCACCACGGCCGTGCTCGGGAGGGGACAGGCCCGCAATCGGTGCCCACCGACTGTCGGGCCGGCATCTCCAAGGGACGCACTCTTTCCCCTCCGCCGGCCTGCAAGATCAAGCCGCCACGTCTTGCGGGGCAGCGGAGGGGAAGACGGCAACCGCACATGTGCGGGTTCGAGCCGGCCAATCTGCGCATGCGTGGCTGACGTCACTTAGGCGCCGCCGTTGCGTCATTCTCGGCGCGCCGCCTTGACGCAACAAGCGTCAAGACCCACTGGCTGAGATTTATGGAGCGCCGCTCCTAGCCCCCTACGGGGGGGGGAGGGGAGTGAATAGGGTGCGAGGAGCAGCCTCCGAGGCCGTTGTGAAACCCGGCCGAGTTCATGACAGCCTTCCCGATGCCGCGCGGGAGCGGAGAATTGCGCCCCTTATTAGCTCAGCCTGAAGTTTAAGAAATCTTCCCTCAAGCTGAAGATTCTCTCAGAGAAATAATCACGTTGATGGATAAATGGGTATTGCTGGATGAAAATTAGGATGAACTAAAGGGGAGGCTTCAGAAATGTTGCACTACATTATGGACACTGACCAAAAGATGGCAATTACATTGTCACAAGTAACCGTTTACAAACAAGATTTGAATTTTAAGCTTTACATAGGCAGCTTCAATATTAACTGCTGACGTGAAAATGTGACAGTATATAATGATGACGAAGATTGAACAGTAAGTATTATAGAGGATTCAAGTAAAACCTGCGTGAGATAATCCAAAACACACACCATGAAAGAAAATCAGAGGTATATTTTCTCAATAATTTCTTGTTATTGAGAGACCAGAAATACAGAAGAAGCATTCGATCTCTGAATGCAAATTAATTACTACAATATGTTCCTTTATTAAACATTAATTTAACTTTCATATGCAATAAATTTGCTTTGCATTTTTAACGTTCAATTCTTTTTCTTTTCACTCAGTTCTAATGAAGAACGGTTTCAAATTTACAATCAGGAGGGAAGATTCCAATGCCAAGCAGCTGCAATGCACAATTAGCACGGTACTTAAAAGAGCTATCAATAGTAATTTTCTGTGTTGCTAATGTGTGTTGTAAACATTTAATAGCAATATTTTTGTTTATTTATTATCTTTTAGAAGATTTGTTCAATGCACATCCTTCTGCTCTCCAAATTTAATGAGAACAAATTAAGGAGTCTTCACAAACCAGATAGTCTATATAATTAACACTACAAATTAAAATATACAAAAATTGCTGTGCCATTATATCTGGCATTAATCTTATGAACCAACTCCTATAATTATCATAAAAGGAGATGAAATCAAAAACATCTGCAATATTACAGGTAAAAGGACTCTTCAGTTAGATGTTTGGCCTTAGGAATATGTATTTGGCAAGAAATGCAAAACTAATCTAACAGGCCTTGCTTGGAGCATGAAAACAAATCCGAAGATCAGAGACACAATATGGACTTTTTTGAAGTTGTATGCTTCAGCTGATCAAAACTGCTTAAATTTACAAATATAGCATGGCTGGAAAATCAGCATATTGAACATTCTTTGGGCATCTTCTAAACAGGAATTGTTCTATTAAGCAGACTATAAATTACATTTTAATCTTGTGAAGGCATGGCATTTAGGAATTCTTTCTTTCAAAATGCTTTGGTATGGGAATTGGTTGGAATTAACAGTAGGGTTCCTGACCTTGGATCAAGGGCTCCACTCTTTTCAGTTATTGACTGGTCCACATTGTTACATCCATCTCCAATTATCCTGAATACACATTTTTCATAAGTGAAAGTTTATACAAAACGCATTAATAAATGTAATTATATTCAAGTGTGATCCAAACTTCATTAAATGCTGTTACTGCATTGTACCCACAGCTCTCAAATGCTATAAAATCTGTCATATTCAGGTGTTTTATGACAGCATTCTAAATTTAGGCCAAGCTGTAAGAAACTAAAAATGATTAAAGAAGTCTTTTCCATGTGGTATCCAGAAATGAATATGGCAATCTATCTTAATTTTTTTGCTCATCTTCATAAAACCTTATGAAAATCACCAATAAAATTGAATTGAAAAACATTTATTTATTTAGTTACTTGTGAGTACACCACTTGAGTATTACTGAAGAGAGAGATATGCTGTCAAAGCTTTTCATCTTTCACTCATCTCGACACAAAATGCCAAATTTCAAAGGAATCAATAATTTATAATGCATGAGAAAAGGGGCACTGTTTGGCCGAGACATTGTCATGGTTAATGCACCAGGGAGCTATTGCCCCCATGCTTTCATTTATTCAACAACGGTGCAATGAATGGACAGTCCTTTTGCCTGCAAAGGACAGGTCCCTGTATATGAATATGTGCGGCTGCCAGCAAGCGTAAGTGAGCCACATTGCGAATCTGACTGATAATCTTAAATTCGTTGTTCGTGCAATTCTTAACAGACTTGGAATTGTTCAGCAAAAGGTTAACAGCTCTAGATTTTCTTGTAACTGCAATAATCTGTAACAATAGCAATTTGTGGTGGAGTGACAGGGGACAGAGTGAGGATATCTAATTTGGAAATTTGTGGGAATGGCAGAAACTGTGATTAAGTAAGCAGTACAAGAATTGTGTTTAGAAAATCTAAAATGTAAACTTTCAAAATTCCACATCAGTTGGCAAATTAGTCAGTCAATTTAAAGTTGATAAGCCAGGCATTAAATAAATACCATAAGACAGAGGACTGACAAATTGGACCAGCAAATGACACATAAGAAGCTTCAGCCCTTCATGCTGGTCCACAGCTCCAAATAGCATTTGACATTTTGTCCCTTCACAAGAGGAACAAGGGAGCTAAACTTCTGGTGCAGGCTTGTCCAACTGTGTGGCCACTGTTCAAAAGCCGGTAAGACAGGCTGGTAAGTTCAAAACGAGGGTAAGTGAAATTCAGGATTCTGCATGGGGCTGTCAACTGTGTGGTGATATGCATCACTGTAAATACACAAGGGGTCAATGTAAATACACGTAGACTAGATAGACACTAGAGGGAGCACCAGAGACATGACACACAGACATTTATCCAATAGGTCAGAAAGATAGGACACGACCAATGGGCATTCACGACACACAGAGGTGACACTACCACAGGAGGGCATTACACCAACCCATATAAAAGGACACAGCACACATGTTCAGTCTCTTTCCAGTGGAGACACTCAGTGAGTACACAGGGTTGATTGAAACACACCCCACCCGCACCTGGATTGTAGCAGACTGGTTTGTCAGTCTGAGTAGCTATAGCAGGATTAACAGGAGTGTTGAATCCAAGTAGGAGAATTGTTAACAGTTTAATAAATGTGTTAAAGCTACCTCCAAGTCTGAACTTTCCTTCATCAGAGTGTACATCAAGGAAGCAGCTTATGCTACATCAAGAGCATAACAAAACAAACTGGAACCACAGAATGCTCTCCTTAGGAGAAGGTGAGCACAAAGATAAATCCAAATGGCACTAGTACCCACCATCCTTACAGTAATTGTGGAACCTCTCTTAACTCTGCAAGCTTTGGAAGGGCCTCTTTCAGAAATTCTGGCATTCCGACACTTCGGGTGTGAAGTGTACTTGCACTTTTTCAGCCTTCTTCACATTATTTAACCCTGCTGTTGCCCACACCACAGTATGAAACTGTAGTTCTTATAAACATTCCATCACCTTAGGATCACGCTAAATAATGTAGTCTTTTCCTTTGCCACGCTTTTAAAACGTATCTCTGAGAAATCATGGATTATCTTACTATTTTGAAAGATGGAGATAAAATGAGAGTCATAGAGCTTCATTACACAGAAATAGGCCTTCTATCTGCACCAGCCATTAAGCACCCATCTATTCAAATCCCATTTTCTAGCACTTGGTCCATAGCCTTGTATGCTACGCCATTTCAAGTGGGCATCTACATACTTTTCAAATGTCAGGGTTCCTATAAGACCATAAGACATAGGAGCAGAATTAGGCCACTGGGCCTATCGAGTCTGCTCCGCCATTCAATCATGGCTGACATTTTCTCATCCCCATTCTCCTGCCTTCTTCCCATAACCCCTGATCCCCTTATTAATCAAGAACTTATCTATCTCTGTCTTAAAGACACTCAATGATTTGGCCTCCACAGATGTCTGCGGCAAAGAGTTCCACAGATTCACCACCCTCTGGCAGAAGAAATTCCTCCTCTTCACTGTTTTAAAGGATCGTCCCTTTAGTTTGAGATGGTGTCCTCTGGTTCTAGTTTTTCCTACAAGTGGAAACATCCTCTCCACGTCCACTCTATCCAGGCCTTGCAGTATCCTGAAAGTTTCAATAAGATCCCCCCCTCATCCTTCTAAACTCCAATGAGTACAGAGCCAGATTCCTCAACCGTTCCTCATACGATAAGTTCTTAATTCCAGGGATCATTCTTGTGAACCTCCTCTGGACCCTTTCAAAGGCCAGCACATCCTTCCTTAGATACTTGGCCCAAAACTGCTCACAATACTCCAAATGGGGTCTGACCAGAGCCTGAAACAGCCTCAGAAGTACATCCCTGGTCTTGTATTCTAGCCCTCTTGACATGAATGCTAACATTGCATTTGCCTTCTTAACTGCCGACAGAACCTGCACGTTAACCTTAAGAGAATTGTGGACAAGGACCCCCAAGTCCCTTTGTGCTTCTGATTTCCTAAGCATTTCCCCATTTAGAACATAGTCTATGCCTAAATTCCTCCTTCCAAAGTGTATAACCTCACATTTTGCAACATTGTATTTCATTTGCCTCTTCATTGCCCACTCTCCTAGCTTGTCCAAATCCCTCTGCAGCCTCCTTGCTTCCTCAATATTGCGTGTCCTCTACAGATCTTTATATCATCTGCAAACTTAGCAACAGTGCCTACAGTTCATTCTTCCAGATATTTAATGTATATTGTAAAAAGTTTTTCTTAAAAGTATTTTTATTAAGGTTTTGCAGAATTTTTCATAATAAAACGGTAGTAACCATAATAACAAAACAAACTAGAGTGAACATTAACATAGAGCAAAAAGAGAATATACAATAACAATTAAATAGACATTACCCCACGCGACCCAGTCTTCCCACACCACCCCAATGAAGCACCCCGAACACGAATTGCTGCTGCTGATATTTTAATTTTCCCCGAGAAAATCGACAAACGGCTGCCACCTCCGAGAGAACCCGAGCGTAGACCCTCTTAAGGCAAACTTCATTTTCTCGAGGCTGAGAAACCCAGCCATGTCGGTAAACCACGTCTCTACACTCAGGAGCTTTGAGTCCCTCCACATTAATAAAATCCGTCTCCGGGCTACTAGGGAGGCAAAGGCCAAGACGTCGGCCTCTTTCGCCGCCTGAATTCCCGGGTCTTCTGACACTCCAAAGATCGCTATCTCTGGACTCGGCACCACCCGTGTGTTAAGCAAATTGGACATTGCCCTCGCGAACCCTTACCAGAACTCTCTAAGCTCCGGGCATGTGGACGTGGTTTGCAGGGCTGCCCTTGCACCTCATACAACTGTCTTCTACCCCAAAACACCTGCTCATTCTCGCTGCGGTCATGTGTGCCCGGTGGACCACTTTAAATTGAATTAGGCTGAGCATGGCACATGATGAGGAGGAATTAACCCTGCCCAGGGTCTCTGCCCACTTCCAACTCCTCACCTAGCTCCTCCTCCCACTTGCCCTTGAGCTCCTCCACCGGGGTTTCCTACGCCTCCTGTAGTTCCTGGTAGATATCCGACACCCTCCCCTCCCCCACCCAGGTGCCGGAGACCACCCTGTGCTGTATCTTCAGTGGCGGCAGCATCTGAAAGGCCACTACCTGTTTTTTCAGGAAGGCTTGTACTTGCAGATATTTAAAGGCGTTTCCTGGCGGCAGATTAAATTTGTCCTCTAGCGTCTTCAAACTGGGAAAGCTTCCGTCTATGAACAGATCTCCCATCCTTCTGATGCCTGCCCTCTGCCAGCTCTGGAACCCACCATCCATCCTACCCGGGACAAACCTGTGGTTGTTGCATATCGGGGTCCAGACCGACGCTCCCGCCACCTTCTTGTACCTCCTCCACTGTCCCCAGATCCGCAGTGTCGCCATCACCGCCAGACTTGTGGAGTAACGGGTCGGTGAGAACGGCAAAGGAGCTGTTATCAAAGCTCCCAGACTAGTACCTTTACATGACGCCGCCTCCAGCTTCTCCCACGCCGCCCCCCCGCCCCCCCCCCCCTCACACACCCCCCACCCCGCCTATCGCCCACTTTCTAATCATAGCTATATTGGCCGCCCACTAGTAGTTGTAAAAGTTCGGCAATGCCAACCCAAACCACCCCCCCCCCCCCCCCCCCCCCGGACTGCGCTCCAACAGCGATCTCCTTACTCGTGGGGACTTATTCGCCCACACAAAGCCCGTAATGATCCTACTCACCCGCTTAAAAAAGGCCTTAGGGATGAAGATGGGGAGGCACTGAAAGACAAATAAAAATCTGGGAAGAGCAGTCATTTTCACGGCCTGCACCCTCCCTGCCAGTGACAGCGGGAGCATGTCCCACCTTTTAAAGTCCCCTTCCATTTGCTCCACCAACCGGGTCAGGTTGAGCCTGTGCAGGGCATCCCATTTCCTGGCCACCTGTATACCCAGGTGCCAAAAACTTTTCTCCACCATCCTGAGCGGCAGCTCTTTCAGTCTCTCCTCCTGCCCCTTGGCCTGGATCACAAACAACTCGCTCTTTCCCATGTTCAGTTTGTACCCTGAAAAACTACCAAAATCCCTCAGGATCCGCAGAACCTCCCCCATCCCCTCCACAGGGTCCGAAATGTACAGGAGCAAATCATCCGTGTATAGCGAGACCCGATGTGCCACCTCTCCCCGAACCAGTCCTCGCCAGTTCCTCGAGGCTCTCAGCGCCATAGCTAGCGGTTCTATAGCTAGGGCAAATAGTAACGGGAGAGGGGACACCGCTGCCTCGTTTCCCCGGTGAAGCTCGAAGTACCCCGGCCTCAGCCGGTTTGCACATACACTTGCTACATGCGCCTGGTACAGCAATTTCACCCAGCCAATAAAGCTCTCACCAAACCCGAACCTCCCCAGCGTTTCCCACAGGTACTCCCACTCCACCGGGTCAAAGGCTTTCTCTGCGTCCATCGCTGTTACCAACTCCGCCTCCCCTCTCTCTGAGGGCATCATAATAATATTCAAAAGTCTCCGGACATTGGTATTGAGCTGTCTGCCTTTAACAAACCCAGTCTGGTCTTCCTCTATCATCCCTGGGACACAATTGGCAATTCTTGTGGCCAGCAATTTGGCATCCACGTTTAAAAGCGAAATCGGCCTGTATGACCCGCAATGTTCCGGGTCCTTTCCTCGTTTAAGAATGAGTGAGATCAAGGTATAGATTGCATGCCCTCTATACCCCTGACAATCTCCTCCAATTTACTCGGGCCCCAGCCCTTCCACCAGGTCCTCTTCCACCTTTGGAAACCTCAACTGGTCCAAAAATTGCCTCATCCCTTCCGTTTCCTTCGGGGGCTCCGACTTGTATAGTTTACTATAGAATTCCTTAAAGACTCCGTTCACCACCCCCCCCCCCCCCCCGATCCAAGACCGTGTTACTCTCCTTATTCTTTATTCCCCCGATTTTCCTGGCCGCCTCCCTCTTTCGCAGTTGGTATGCCAGCATTCTACTCGCTTTCTTCCCGTACTCATAGACTGCCCCCCTTTCCTTCCTCAGCTGTGCTACCGCTTTCCCAGTGGTCAGCAGTTCAAACTCATCCCTCAGTAGCCCCGCCTCGAGGGCCTCAGCGTATCTCCTGTCCAATCGGAGTATCTCCTCCACCAGTCTTTCCCTTTCCGCTTTCTCTCTCTTTTCCCTATGGGATCGAATCGAGATGAGTTCCCCTCTGACAACTGTCTTCAGAGCCTCCCAGACCGTTGCCGCTGATACCTCACCCGTATCTATACCTGCCCCCCCTTATCTGCCACAATTCTCCCAGCCTCGAATGCCACACCATTACGGATCAGAATTGCTACCCCCCTGGTCTTCGAATCAAGCCCTGAATGGAACACCTGGCCTACCCATCCCTTTCTCAATCTCGTGTGATCTGCGAGCTTTAAATGTGTCTCCTGAAGCATTGCTACGTCTGCCTTTAACCACTTTAAATGCGCGAACACGCGCTCTCTTTTGACTGGCTCATTCAAACCCTTCACATTCCACGTGATCAGCCTGGACGGGGGAATAACCACCCCCTCCCCAACCACCCCGCCGACTAGCCATCGCCCTTTCTTGGCCAACCTCAAGCACGCGCCCGCCCCCACAGGGAGCCCCCGCATCCCCCCCCTCCCCTCAAACAGCCCCACGACTCAAAGCCCCCCGGCAAGCACCAGCTGGGCACTTGCTCACCCCCCCACTACGCTCCTGAGAGTCAGCTGACCCATGCTGACCCTGGCAGCTCCCGCCCCTGTCGCCTCATTGTCCGGACCGTTCTCCCCACATGATTAAACCAATTAAACTACCTCTCCAGCCCCAGTGAGTAAATAGTAATAGAAAACAAAAAATAAACAGAAGCCACTAACATTGCCCCGTGAGGAGACACTTGTTGAACCAAGGCCCAAACTTCCCAAAAATTTGCACTAAGTACAGGGCCCCCTCCCCCACCGTATCTCAACTTTGCCGAAAACATTGCACCCTCCAGCACCACCACAGCCCTTACACGCACCCAACGTTGTACACAATCTTATATTAGAAACGGTACCGTGTTACCCAGCCCCACCGCCGCATTCCACCACAGCTTAGCCGTCCTTTAATTCAAGTCCAGCTTTTCTTGTTTGACGAATTACCACACCTCGTCCGGCGTCTCAGAATAGTGATGCCGTTCTTTGTACGTGACCAATAGCCTCGCTGGGTGTAGCATCCCAAATTTCACGTCCTTGCTGAAGAGGGTCCCGGTTGAATCCAGCACGCCTCTTGGCCAGCTCCGCACACAGGTACTGGTAGATGCATATCACGCTGTTCTCCCACGCTCTGTTCGTATTTTGCCCACCACAAGACAAGTTCCTTGTCCGAGAAGCGATGAAATCTCACCACCATGGCCCTCGGCGGTTCATTCGCCTTGGGCTTCCTTGCGAGGGCTCTGTGCGCCCCGTCCAGCTCCAGGAGTCGAGGGAATACCCCCGTCCCTCACAGCATCTCCAGCACCTTGGACACAAATGCTCCCGCATCCGACCCCTCCACACCTTCGGGGAGGCCCACAATTCTCAAGTTCTGTCTCCTGGACCTGTTTTCTAGGTCCTCCAGCCTCTTCTGCCACTTCTTGTGGAGGTCATCCTGCGCCTCCACCTTAAGGGCCATTACGACTAACTCGTCCTCATTGTCGGATAGCTTTTTCTCCATCTCTTTAATCGCTTTCCCTTGTGTTGCCTGAGTTGCCTTCATTTGGGCCATTGATGCCTTCATCGGGGACAGCATGTCCTTTTTAAGATCAGCAAAGCAACCCCAAGGAACTCCTGTTGCGCCTGTGCCCACTGCGCCCATGCACCCTGGTCTATACCAGCCGCCATGCCATGCGGCACCCTCTCCGCACGCTTCTGTCTGTTGGGACTTAAACGCTTCACCCGGCCACTCCTGGTCTCGCTATCCATACAACAGAGAGGGAATCCTTTTGGCAGTGTTCGCTTCACCAATCTGCCCCAAAAAGTCCGTGAAACTCCTGAAAAAGTACCGGGAGTCCGTTCCAGACGGAAGCTGCTGAATGCGCGACCTACTCCTCCATGGCCGCCACTGGAAGTCTCATCACCGCTTCTTCAAAGGCCTTGGCGAGATCTTTTCACAATTGTTCCCTCTGCTGCTAAAATTCAGCATTAATAAAGGCCCTCAAGTCAGCTTGAAGCCTTTAAGCTCGCCCTTCTCCTGCCTGCATGCTGGAAGAGGCTTTTGTCTTTGCTGCAGCTCCAGCCAAATCCCTCACTGTTTCTGCTGGGTCTGGTAACCAAGAGACATACCATTCCTGGGGTAAAGTATTCCTCCAGCATTCACCTACATCTTTTCATCAAAATTCCACCCCGTATTGATTAAAAAGTGCTCTTTTCTGTAACCTTGGGCAGGAGCTGCCTTGTGTGTGACCACTTACTCCATGGTCCACACCGGAAGTATATTGTAAAAAGTTGTGGTCCCAGCACAGACCCCTGAGGCACACGAATAGTCACTGGCTGCCATCCTGAAAAATACCCCTTTATCCCCACTCTCTGCCTTCTGCCAGCCAGCCAATCATCTATCCATGCCAGGATCTTACCCTTAACATCATGGGCTCTTAACTTATTTAACAGTCTCCTATGTGGCACCTTCTGGAAATCTAAGTAAATCACGTCCACTGGTTTTCCTTTGTCTAACTTCCTTGCTACCTCCTCAAAGAACTGTAACAGATTTGTTAGAGATGCCCCTACCACCCTTTCCGGCAGTGAGTTCCAAATTCCCCCCCACCCTCTGGGTGAAAAGTCGTTTCCTCAAATCCCTTCTAAATCTCCTGCCCCCACTTTAAATCTATGTCTCCTGGTTATTGACCCCTCTACTAAGGGGAAAGGTTCCTTCCTATCCACCCTATCTACGTCCCTCATAATTTTGTACACTTCAATCAGTTCCCGCCTCAGCCTTCTTTGTTCTTAAGGAAAACATTCCCACCCTGAGCAACATTTCTTCATTGCTGAAACATTCCACAACTAAAATGCCCACCTTCATTTCATTTGAAAACGCAAAATCTAAATTGACCCCTAATTTCTTTTTTAAATTTAGAGTATCCAATTTTTTTTTTCCAATTAAGGGGGCACTTAGCGTGGCCAATCCACCTTCTGATCTTTGGGTTATTGTGGTGAGACCCACAAAGACACGGGGAGAATGTGCAAACACAAAATGGCCCCCAATTAACAGTTTCCCTTTCCCCACGTCCAACTGATTCTGCTTAACATGCATATGGAACACAAATCTGGTTTACATAATTTTCACGGAAAAATGTCAGCCCAGGATCTGAAGGAGCAGCTGCTAAAATGGTCACTTTGTTTCATATTATGCTTGTTTTTTGCTTACAACATGCTGATGTACAGTATATGCATGGTATGTAGTGCACATGTGGCATCACAGCAACAGTGATGTTAGACAATCGAGTGAGCTGCCAGTCACATTGAAGCATTTTCACGGATAGAAATCAAGCAAGAAAAATGTACCGATCATCCTTCACTTTATATAAATTTTGCAACGATGGAAATAAAGATTGGGGCATATACAAATTAGAAGCTAAAATATCATAAACTAATTTATTGATATTTAAAACAATTATGGTATTTTATTACAATGGAAAAAAATTGACATTACACAAATATAAAAAATGTTTGCCGGTGAGGGAGGTTCTTCAGCAATAGTTTTGACCAAGTACTGAGTTAAAAATCCAGCTACATCCCATAAAAAAGAGATAATTATTTCTTTGGAGGTCATTAACAAGTGTTATTAGTGTAAATGGGACAGTTCTCAACAATTTGTTGATTTCCAATGATTCCCCTCTGTGGGGACAGTGGGAATTCATGACAGTAATCTTTGGATTTCGACACCAGCTTGTCAACATTACACCCAAGTAGCCCAGAAAGAGAACACGTCTGCAAGTCCGCAATATATATATATTTTAATTCATTCATGGGTGTGGCCGTTTTTCTACATTTTCATTTTTTAAATTTCAGATTTCCAGCATATGAAGTGTTGCATATTTTTAAAAATTCATTCATGGGATTTGGGCATTGCTGGCTCGGCCAGCATTGTTGTCCATCTCTAATGCCTTTGAAAATGTGGTGGTGAGCTGCCTTCTTGAGCCGCAACAGTCTGTGTGGTGTAGGTACACTGATAATGCTGTTAGGGACAACGTTTTAGGTATTGACCCAGTGACAGTGAACGAAGACAATAAATTTCCAAGTTAGAGCGGTGAGTGAATTGGAAGGGAAGTTCCAGGTGGTGGGGTTCCCTGGTATCTGCTCCCCTTATCCTTCTCGATGGTAGTGGTCATGGGTTTGGAAGGTGCTGGTGAGTTAGAGCAGTGCATCTTGTAGATGGTACATATGGCTCCTGGCTCCACTGTTTGTCGGTGGTGGAGTGTTTGAATGCTTGTGGCGGGGGAGCAATCAACCAGGCTGCTTTGTCCTGCGTAATGTCAAGCTTCTTGAGCGTTGTTGGAGCTGCACTCATCCAGGCAAGTGGAGAGTATTTCATTACACTCCTGACTTGTGCCTTGTAGATGGTGGGCATGCTTTGGAGGGTCAGGAAGTGAGTTACTCGCCATAGGATTCCTAGCTTTGACCTAGCCTGGTAGCCACAGTATTGATGTGGGAAACCCAGTTCAGTTTCTGATCAATGGTAACCCCCCAGGATGTTGATTATGAGCACAGTAAGAAGTCTTACAACACCAGGTTAAAGTCCAACAGGTTTGTTTCAAACACGAGTTTTCGGAGCACGGCTCCTTCTTCAGGTGAATGGAAAGGCTTGTTCCAGAAATGTTTATATAGACACAGTCAGAGATGCCCCGGAATGCGAGCACCTGCAGGCAATCAAATCATCAAAGATGCAGAGAGAGAGGTAACTCCAGGTTAAAGAGGTGTGAATTGTCCCAAGCCAGTTCAGTCGGTAGGCCTCTGCAAGTCCAGGCTTGTTGGTGGGGGCCGAATGTAATGCGACATGAATCCCAGATCCCGGTTGAGTCCGCATTCATGCGTGCGGAACTTAGCTATAAGTTTTTGCTCAGCAATTTTGCGTTGTCGCGTCTCCTGAAGGCCTCCTTGTAGAATGCTGACCCGGAGATCAGAGGCTGAATGTCCTTGACTGCTGAAGTGTTCCCCAACTGGAAGGGAACAGTCCTGCCTGTTGATAGTCGCACGATGCCCGTTTATTCGTTGTCGTTGATTATGAGGGATTCAGCAATGGTAATGTCATCGAATGACTAGGGGTGGTAGTTAGATCCTGTCTTATAGGAGATGGTCACTGCCTGGCACTTGTGTGGCACAATTGTAACTTGCCACTTGTCAGCCCAAGCCTGGATATTGTCCAGATCTTGCTGCATTTGGACATGGACTGCTTCATTTTCTGAGAAGTCGTGAATCGTGCTGAGCATTGTGCAGTCATCAGCAAACATCCCCACTTCCGACCTTATGATAGAAGGGAGGTCATTGATGAAGCAGCTGAAGATGGTTGGGCCTCGGACACTACCCTGAGGAACTCCTGTAGTCATGGGCGCGATTCTCCCAACGGGAGACTGAGTGCCGACGCCGGAGTGAAACCCGGAGTGTTTCACTCCGGCGTCGGAGGCTGCTCCTCGCACCCTATTCTCCCCCCCCAGGGGGCTAGGAGCGGCCGTTCGTGAATCCCGAACGCCCGGCCTTGACACTTGCGTCAAAGCGGCGCGCCGGGAATGACGCGGCTGGCGCCACCGAAGTGACGTCAGCCGCGCATGCACAGGTTGGCCGGCTCCAACCCGCGCATGCGCGGTTGCCGTCTTCCCCTCCGCTGCCCCCGCAAGACGTGGTGGCTTGATCTTGCGGGGCGGCGGAGGGTAAAGAGTGCGTCGTTTACAGACGCGGCCCGATGATCGGTGGGCACCGATCGCGGGCCAGACATCTGCTGAGCACGCACGTGGTGCTCGATCCTCCCTCCGCCCCCCACAAGCCCCACAGTAACCTGTCGCGCTCTGTTCACGACGGCAGCGACCAGGTGTGGTTGGCGCTGGCGTGAACCGGTCGGGTTCGGCAGGCCGCTCGGCCCATCCGGGCCGGAGAATCACCGGTCGCCGTGAGAAATGGCGAGCGGCGATTCTCCAAGCGGCTTGTCGAAAAACGCAACACGCCATTTTTGGGGGGGTGGGAGAATCGCGGGGGGAGCCAGGGCGGCGTGTCGTGATTCGCCCGGCCCTTCCGCGATTCTCCCACCCGGCGTGGGGAGCAGAGAATCGCAGCCCATGTCCTGGAGTTGAGATGATTGACCTCCAACCACCACAACCAGCTTCCTTTGTGCCAAGTATGACTCCAACCGGCGGAGAGTTTTCCCGCCGATTCCCATTGGCTTCAGTTTAGCTAGGGCTCCTTGATGCTCGGTCAAATGCTGCCTTGATGTCAAGGACAATCACTCACACCTCACCTCTGGCATTTAGCTGTTTTGACCATGTTTGAACCAAGGCTGTAATGAGGTCGGGAGCTGAGTGACCCTGGCGGAACCCAAATTGAGCATCCGTCAGCAGGTTATTGCTGAGTAAGTGTCACTTAATAGTAATGTTGATGACTCCTTCCGCCACTTTGCAGATGGTGGAGAGTAGACTGATAGGGTGGCAATTGGCTGGGTTGGATTTGTCCTGTTTCTTGTGCACAGGACACACCTGGGCAATTTACCATGTGTGGTCAGTGCAGTTCTGTTTATAGTCAATGGTAACTGCCAGGATGTTGATAGTGGGGGAGTCAGTAATGGTAATGCCATTGAATGTAAAGAGGAAATAGTTAGATTCTCTCTTGTTGGAGATGGTCATTGCCTGGCACTTGTGTTGCATGAATGTTACTTGCCACTTGTCAGCTAAATTACTTAAAATGAAAAAGTCCTGCCTTTTTATTTCCTATGTTTCCATTTATTTTATTTTATAATTTGGTCCAGGGACTCATAATAGCCATGTGCCTTTCAGCAGAAGACTCAAAGTTGAAACAACCTTCTTGCCAGGACACTGTGTTCCCAGATTTTGCGTTTGGGAGAGGAGAAGCCAGACTCTCTGGCACTAGTTCTGAGGAACTAGTTGTAGAGGGAGTCAGTTTGATTGGATAACTGGCAACTGGTGGGTTGGCCAGGAACAGTGTTCTGCCTGACAATAGTCAGTGATTGGTTCCCACATGATGCTTTCTGAGAGAACTAGGCAGACGTGTTTAGACCTTGGAAGTGAAAAGAAAACTTTCTCATTTGCTTGTTGAAGTACAATAACTGCTCTATTTTCTGAAAGACCTGAGTGCCTGGCACATCCTTTGCAGTAAACCTGAAATGATGCTGCGTCTGCAGAGAAAGTAGACAACAGTGCCAAAAAAACCATCTCAACCCTGGAAGAAGTACCAAAACGAAAGCCTGAGCCTCAGAAAGACATTGACTGGAAGTCATCCCAGTGCATCAAAGATCTTTATCCTTTTACTCTTATTTTCTTTACGTTTCCACTACCCTTTCCCCTCTGTGTTGTTTGTCTGTATGTGTGCAGAGAGTAGGGTGAGTTAGGAAGGGGGTTTGAGAAAGGGGTAGTAGATAGTCAGTTACATTTTCTGTCCATTTAATTATAAAACTGGACATAATAAAAGGTTACTTGTGTTGTAAAGTTACAAACCTGATGACTGTAGTTATTTGGGCTCAATCAAGGATATTTCAAATAAAATCTAATTTCACCTGTGCTGCGACTCCGGGTGAAGCGGGGCTGGAATTGACCAGGCACTAGCCCAGGGTGTCGTGACCAAAAAATAAATAAAAACTGGAAAAACTATCAGTGCTTTAACTGTACAATGGTTATCTGAAGTGTATACACTGTCATGTTATTCTTCAAAACAGTGCACTAATGAATTATTTTGAGCATTGTACTCACTCAGTTGATAACTTGTATAGAACACTAACCTTGCTGCTTTACATTAGTCAGGCCAAACCATGGCACTGGGATTTCTGGTTTAATTTCTGCGTCATCATTGAAAATAGATGGCAAGCTGCAAGATGACTCATCACTTGGAAAAGACTGATTTTCATTTGCTTTTGGAAAGATTTTCTTCAATAATGCTGTTGCCTGATGAGCATTTAAAATTAAATAGAAACAATTAAAAATGCTTCATACTCAAAGAGCAGTGAGTAAAACATATCTATTTTAACATCAATTAATAAACACATCTATCTATTATTAAACATGTATTACAGATTTCTACTGTTCTCAATTTTAAGAGAATTCTTCTGAAAACATAGGCCTAGATTTGCAGTCAGCAATAAGGTGATGGTGTCTACTGCTTACTCCAAAGGAAGTCGCCTACAAAGATCTATGGTGTGGATTTTATTTTTCCCAAATTTAATTTGAATGTGGCACAATCAAGGGATCTCCAGTGATGCCATTTAGCAAAGTAAGTAGCCAATCACATTGAAGAATCTTCACAGACAGTAAACCACCAAAGAAAATGCACCAATTCTCCATCACCTTTCATAAATATTACGGAGAGTGAAACTACGTTTGGGGCACACATATGAAACTACTTTTGAAGCTGACATATCATAAATTAACTTTAAAAGTACATTAAAAAACTATAAAATTATCATAATGAAAATATTTACAGATCCAGAGAGGGGGTAATCCCAGGTTAAAGAGGTCATTAAAGAAGACCCCTCTCTCTGGATCTGTAAAGACGTAATTACCTGCAAATGCTCGCATTGAAAGCATCGTCTTGCACCTTTGACTTTGTCTACATATATGTTTCTGGAACCTACCTCTTCATTCACCTGAGGAAGGAGCAGTGCTCCGAAAGCTAGTGATTTGAAACAAACCTGTGGACTTTAACCTGGTGTTGAAAGGCTTCTTACTGTGCTCACCCCGGTCCAACGCCGGCATCTTCACATCATTAAACATTTAGTTACACCTCATTAACACAATGTAACTATTTAAACAGCACAATTATAACAAAATTGGCAGTTTAGTGATTTCTAAAGATTTCTGTCTGCGGGAACTTCTACAGCATACCCTATGTTAGAGCAGGAAATTGCAAGCAGCAAACACGGATTTCCGTGTTTAACTGTGTATGTGGGGTCGCCAGACGTTATTGTCAGTTTCACAGAAGTGGTGGCTTTGATGAAAATTTTAGCGTCATCACAACCACTAAAGCTGTGCACCTTACAATACCATCATCTCTTCCTAACCAAGTTTTTATAATAAAAAAATAATTTTAAATTATTAGATAATTTGCATCGGAACCTTACTTTCTTCAACCAATGATGGTATGTTGTCTTTACCCTAAAGAGGGCAGGTTAGAAAATGTGATCAACCTGAAAATATTGGGCGATAGATGGATACAATTCAGTTCATCCACCAGCATTCATAATGTAGGCAATAAGATTGCTTCTTTGCCTGACTAACTACAGAAGCATATAAATGTTTATATTTGATTGTTTTGTTATTTGGCAAATTAAGAAATATCAGGTAAGCAAATCAGCCAGTGATTTTTGTTAATTGGAAATGCAGCGTGCAGTCCTTATAGTTCTAGCATCAACAACAAATTCCATTCATTGATTTAAGTTGGTGTGAAATATGCAGAGAACCATAGAATGCCTACATTGCAAACTCCACCGCCCTTTCCCTGTAACCCCACCGATCGTGCACATCCCTGGACACGAAGAGGCAATTTTTATCATGGCTAATCCACCTAACCTGCACATCTTTGGACTGTGGGAGGAAACCAGAGCTCCCGGGGGAAACACACACAGTCACCCAAGGCCAGAATTAAACCTGGGTCCCTGGCGCTGTGTGGCAGCAGTGCTAACCACTGTGTCACCGTGCTGCCCGTGTTGAGCAAAAAGTATAATAAAAGTATTCATAGAATCCAACTCGTATTATACATTTCTTTTTACACAACATATTTTTGAGAATTAAATACAATGTTATTTGTACCTTTTTGGAGTTATTACTTCTCTGTTCAATCAATAAAGGTCCAAACAGTTCTGCGGCCTCAGCTGTGGTCATCACTTCATGGTCCAACATAAAAACAACATGCAGGAACCAGCGGTCCCACAATGTGACAGAATCAGCAGGCAAATCTAACCATCTGCAGTAATAGAGAAAAGACCAAGTACTGAAATTAAGAAAGAATATATCATTCCAGAAATGGGAAGGGCGGTTGGTAAAGACAGCAGCGGTTTCGGATGGTGAAGGAGAAAACGGATTTCAAGATTAGATTGCTGGCTACAGAATAGTTTTTAAAAATACATATTGATTGAGATTTTATTTAATAACACTAACAATATTACAAATAATCAACCAACAAAGATGTAAAGGTAAAATGTCAAGAAGTTAAAACAAATCCTCAATAAAAAACACAAACTATAATTTAAGCACTGGGCGGAATTTAGCTAATTTGGAACAAAGTCCCATAGCGAGTACATTTAGCCGAGTGTTTCCCGGCGCTTGCAGCGCTGAGAAACACACCCTCTAAAACTGCACTCATGTTACATAGGGGGCCTTAGCGGAAACGCGCGGCCAAGGCCACACCTAGCCCCATTTTGTGCACTGAGGAGCTCCACTTGCCAGAACCGTTTGTGGAGACCAGTACTGAATGGCGCTCGACCAGAGTCTCCGAGGCGGAAGGGAATGATCCCAATGCCTCAGGTACCTCAGGAAACTGCATGTTACAGTGGGACTAGCTGTCTTACTGTAATATGCAGATTTATCAACAAGAGACCCCGCCCACAATGGGAGGGTTTCACATTGCAACATCTCACGAGATCGTGTTAGATCTCGCAAGGCATTGTGAGCCGGGTAGATCCCGGGAAGGGTGTCTCCCAGCTTCTATGGGCCACGTTGCGCCGTGGCGAGCTGCTAGTCGGGCACAGAGTGCCCGTAAAATCATGCCCACTATAATTAAAAATCCTATTAAATCACCGAGCTAGGCAGAAGCACTATGTGGGATGGGAGGCCTCCAGCTCAGTAATATTTGCCTCCGGGGCTACCAGTGAGGCAAAGGCGACAACATCCACCCCTACCCCAGAGTGAAACACTAGTGGGTCTGTGCCCCCAAATTTGATTGCCAATGGACATGGCTTTAGATACAACAGGAGAATCTCCGATATAGTGTTGAAAAAGGAAACTTTGAAGTTGACAAGTTTAGGACAAGACCAAAACATGTGTGTGGTTAGTTGGGGCGAGTGAACAATGATCACACTTTCTTAACGATCAAACTTATCTTCAACATTTGGGAGAAACCCACTCATCCTTGCCCTGGTTCAGTGCATCCTGTGTAATACTTTTAACTATATTAAACTAATGATCACAAGAGGACATGGAGTTCACCCTACAGCGGGTTTTCCTTCAAGCCTCATCAGTAAGCACAGGACCCAGTTCCCTCTCCCATCTCGCCCTCATTCCATCCAATGGGGTGGGTCTAATGAGAGAATATAGCTAAACAGATCCAAAATAGATCCCTCACCAGGTTGATCCAGTGATAAAACCTTTTTCAGTAAGGAGGAGGTGGGGCCAAAGGCAGAGGAAAAACCTTTTGGGAAAAGTCATAAACCAGAAAATAACAAAAGAGGCTAGAATTGGGCAACTGAAATTTGTCAACCAGCTCTTTAAAACTGGCAAATCTTCCTTCTACAAATAGGTCCCTAACATACTCACGAATGGGGACCAGATGGAAAGGCACTCGTGGGGATCTCCCGGGGGATTGGAGGCTCCCATGTACTTGCACTCTAGGCAGGGTGGCACCCTGGCACTGCTTATGCCACCCAGATATCGTGCCTGGCACTGCCAAGGTGCCCTGATGACACTGCCAGCTGGCTGGGGCACTGCCAGGGTGACAGGCTGACATTTTTTGCACGGTGAGGATCAGTTTGGGGCTCCTCAGTGCAGTGACTGGGGCTAAGTGTGGCCTCGGCCACATGTTTCCTGCTGATGCCCCTGAAAAAAACGATGGCCATTAGATAGGAGGGTGTTTCTCGGCGCTCCCAGCACCAGGAATCACCTGGCGAATCGTGCAGAATACAGGACTGTCCCCATTCGGGTAGATCACTCCCCATATTAGTATTCAATTATCAAACCCAACAACAATGATGAAAAGGTAAGAGAACGATAAACTGATCGCAAACAAACATGAAAAAATATGAAATATGAAGTGCCCGTCTGTAGGACCATAAAATAGAATAAACATAAATTAAACCGTGCCTAATTTGGGCTTCCAAACAAAGGAGTCTGCATCTTGTGGAAAATTTAAAAAGTGGTCCTTCTCCCCAACAGTCACCCAACAGCGAGCCGGGTAAACCATTCTGAATTTGACTCCATTTTTATACAAGATAGTTTTCACTCTGTTGAAGGCAGCTTTTCGTTTTGCCAGGTCCACACTCAGATCTTGGTACAGTCTAATGGAGTAGCCCCCCCCACTTTACATCTCGATGTTCCCTATCCAAGCCAAGGACCTGTTTTCTTCTTTGAAGCTATGAAATCGTACGGTGACCACCGGATGCGGATCTCCAAATCGAGGTTTTGGACACAGAGAGCGATGAGCCCGGTCTAACTCTGGGCTGGGGGGGGTGGAGGAAGAGGAGATGTGAACACACCTTCACTCACCATCTTGTAAAACAGGCCCGAAAAATATTCAGTAGGGATGCAGCCCTCCACCCACTTCAACAATCCCATAAGCGATTGTTCTGCCTTGTGGATCTGTTTTCCAGGTCACTCAGTTTGGCCTTCAATAATTTGTTACATTCAACCAGGTGGTCTGTTAATGCCACCTCGATGACTTTAATTGTAGCACCATAAGCCTCGACGGGCTTATTCGTACTTTCTAAAGCAAAATGAATTGGGACCAAGGCCTCCTCCCTCGATCTTTTAAGATCTACCACCAAACTTGGACAGTATTTCTTTAGTTCACTCGCCAAAATGCAAGCAAGATCCTTGACTGTTAATGGAGTGGTTGGAAAAGGAAAAGGAGAACCACCCCGCCATCTTACTTCCAGAAGAAACCACAAAGACCCCTCCCCATAAAGCTTATTCACTCTTCCAACTTCTTTATCGGGCAGGAGATAGAAAAGTCTGAGAACACGCACGAACAGACTCAAAAAACAGCTTCTTCCCTGCTGTTCCCAGACTCCTAAACGACCCTCTTATGCACTGACCTCATTAACACTACACCCTTGTATGCTTCTTCCAATGCCGGTGTTTATGTAGTTACATGGTGTACCTTGTGTTGCCCTATTATGTATTTTCTTTTCATGTACTTAATGATCTGTTGAGCTGCTCGCAGAAAAATACTTTCACTGTACCTCGGTACACGTGACAATAAACAAATCCAATCCAAACCTGCAACGTTTCAGAATCTGTCAAAAGATTTTGGTCCGAATCCTCCTTAATTTTGACCCTCCTGGGCATCTCCTTAAGGTTGAAGCTGTATTCTATTAAATTATTGGGTTTCAAAAAGTTAAATGGTTTGTGGTGCCGGAAAAGAGGGTAAAAAAAGAAATCAGCTTTCTTGTGGGGGCCACCTCCTCTCCCTGCATTGCGTCACCCGACGTCCCGGGTACAGAGGCAGACCAGGAGGACACAGAGTGACGCAAATGCAAAATAATAAGTATATAATAAGAAATTCAGAAATGCTAGTGATAAGATAGCAACACAAGAGGCTTTGTAACAGGGGCAGCACGGTGGCGCAGTGGTTAGCACAGCTGCCTCACAGCACCGAGGTCCCAAGCTCGATCCCGGCTCTTGGTCACTGTCCTTGTGGATTTTGCACATTTTCCCCGTGTTTGCATGGATTTCGCCCCCACAACCCAAACATGTGCATGGTAGGTGGATTGGCCATATCTTTTTATTAAAACAGTAAAAAATGTATACAAAGCCAAACAGTACAAACACTCATTTTGTGTTGGAGAAACAGGGTACTCTCCCCTCAGTACCAATGTACGGGGAGGGGGGTGGCTACTCTGACTATTAAAACAGTTCACAACACATTTCTACAAAAAAAAACTAATGATACAAGCACTAAACTTTGCACTGGAGAGACCAGATACCCTCGCCTCTGTACCAACAGAAGGGAAAGGAAGGTGGTGGTGGGGAGAGAGGGGAAAGGAGGGTGGTGGGGAGGAAGGGAGTCGGAGTGTTGGTGAAGGGGGGGGGCATGCTAAATTGCTCCTTAATTGGAAAAAAATGAATTGGGTACTCTAAATTTATATTTTAAAAAAAGAGGCTTTGTAACAGTGAGAATTTGTGGTTAATGGGAATATCAAAGAACGTGGACCAGGCGGAACAACACCCGGGAGGTCCACCAGGCCATCGGAGACCTCCGGCCGGTCAGGGTCAGTGTAGAGCAGCCACTCGGCCCGCCCCTGGAACGTGGACACCTTGGCATTGCCACCCTGGCACTGCCAAGGTGCCCAAGTGGCACTGCTAAGCTCACTGGAGCACTGTCAGGGTGGTAGTGCAAGGGTCCAGGCTCAAGGGGGCCATACCCGTGAAAGGAGGGTGGAGGTGGGTTTGAAGGTGGGATCACTTGGCTTTGTCAATTGCTTGTTGCTTACGCTGTTTGGCACACAAATAGCCCTGTGTTGTAGCTTCACCAGGTTGACATTTAATTATCCTGACTGTATACCACTGTGCCACCACCACTTGTGTGCATCTGTCCTGTTGGTAGGACAGGACACACCCAGGTGATAGTGGTGTCAGGGACATTATGTGTAGGATATAGCTTCGTGAGTATGACTATGTCAGGCTGTTGCTTGACTAGTCTGTGGGATATCTCTCCAAAAAAGGCCCCAGGTGTTAGTATGGAGGACTTTTCAGGGTCGATAGTGGCGAGTTTCCAGTGCTTAAGTCAATGCCATGTGGTCTGTTTAGTTCCGGAAAGTTTTGCTGCAGTTGGATACAACTGAATGGCTTGCTGGTCCATTTCAGAGGGCATTTAAGAGTCAACCACATTGCTGTGGGTCTAGAGTCATGTGGTCAGAGCAGGCAAGGACAGCAGAATTATTTTCCTAAAGAACATTAGTCAACCAGGTGGGTTTTCACAACAATCTACAATGGTTTCATGGTCATCATTAGAGTTTTAATTCCAGATTTTTATTTCATTCATATTTCACTATCTGCCATGGTGGGATTCAAACCAGGTCCTCAAAGCATGACACAGTTCAGTGACAATACCACTACGCCACCGCCTCCCCAAAGAAATAACGGACAAGCAAGTAGGAAATGCATATATCCAGGATACACAAGCTCAAAATAAACAGGCATTATTATAAATTCATGAACAAATTAAAAGTACAATAAAGTGGTAAACTAAATTTACAAATCCCGAAAGGTGAGAGGGAAGTGGTTCACTGGGAGAAATACAGGAATAAAATATGCAAACAATTTGTTAAAAGTGAATTCAGAGAAGAAAAAAAGAGCCCTAGAGTAAAAGTTAGCAGCAGCAGCAAAGCAGAAGAGTTAAACATTATTTCAATAATATAATAACAAAAGTGCATTCAGAGGTGAAAGAACCATCAATGAATGTGAACAGGCTTGAACCTAAGGATAAGCAATAAATAATGTCATGTGAGAGTACCTTTAAGAAAGGGGTGTTTATAAATGGGTGTGTATATCAGTATCTGTAGTGAGAGTACCTTTCAGAAATGGGTGTTTATTACTGCAGTGATGTCAGAGAGTGGGTGGAGCTGGGCTGTCTGTCAGCTTTTTACTTTCGTTTTAGGCTGTTTGCTGCAGGCTGTGCTTTAGTTTCGTTTTCAGAGCTGGATAGCTGCAGTCACAGCCAGACGGTGTATTAGAGTGTCTTTCTGTAACCTAAAGACTGTAAATCGATCTTGGTGATTTAAAACTAATAACTACTCTCAGTAGCGATGTTAACCTGATGTGCTTCTGTTGAAATGTTTTGTTTTAAGTCTTATGGATGTTAAAATAATTACTTAGTGTTTTATTCATTGGGGGCTGTATTTGAATTAATGGGTTGCTAAGATGCTCACTGAATGTTTCAAAAAGATTAACTTGAGTTCATAGAATAAACATTGTTTTGCTTTAAAAAATATTTTCCATTTCTGCCGCATCACACCTGTAGAGTGGGCTGTGTGCTCCCCACACCACAATCTAGTACAAGCTGTGGGTCAGGTGAACTCCACTTTGGGGTTCTCTAAAACCTGGCCCATAACAATAAATATTCTAAATAACTACGCCTTTCAAGTATTCAGAAATGTAGACATAAGCAACATGTCCTGCCTAAAGATTGCTTATAAAATCAACAACTTCAAGGTAAATAATATGGAAGTCCTGGACAGGATACAAGAGCTCAAATCTCCAAGTATAGATTGCGTGCGCCACAGAGTACTGAGAAAGATCAGGAAGAATATTTGAGAGGCATTGACAATCATTACCAGGGACTTACTGTAACCTAGGAAGATACAAGTGGATTGGAAAGAGACTAATATATAAAAAGGGTGAGAAAACGGAGAGGAGCATCTTCAAACTCATGTAAAACAACACAAAATTGATTATTGCGTGCGAACTAGAAGATTATTTCGCACAACAATAACCTATCACACAGCAGTCAACAATTTTTTTAAAATTTAGAGTACCCAATTCTTTTCTTTTCCAATTAAGGGGCAATTTAGCGTGGCCAATCCATCTACCCTGCACATCTTTGGGTTGTGGGGGGTGAGACCCATGCAGGCACGGAGAGAATGTCCAAATTCCACACGGACAGTGACCTGGGGCCAGGATCGAACCCATGTCCTCAGCGTTGTGAGGCTACAGTGCTAACCACTACGCCACCATGCCACC
This sequence comes from Scyliorhinus canicula, assembly GCF_902713615.1. NCBI lineage: Eukaryota > Metazoa > Chordata > Chondrichthyes > Carcharhiniformes > Scyliorhinidae > Scyliorhinus > Scyliorhinus canicula. Next base: position 198,450,802 of record NC_052146.1, on the reverse strand, counting down.
CTAAGCAGTCAATAATCAAAAGGGAAATATCTTGCCTCATCAATTTCCTCAACTTGAGGAAAAGAAAACTGAAAAGAATTATAAAAAGGACAAAACCAAGGTATTGCTAAACTTCCAAAGGACATTTGAAAAGTTTCACACAAAAGGCTATTGGCCAAACTAAAAACTGTGAGAATCCATGGATTGAGAAATGAACTGAAGTATGGGAACTATTGAGTAATTGTTAAAGAAGATATGTATTAATGAGTTATGTATTGATTGCAGCAGTCCAGCAACCTGTGTTGGAACCAAGCCCCAGCATAAATGGTTAAGTTTGCAGAATTATGACAGTGGTTTCACACAAGGAGAATTTATGATATCAGATATGACATTCTGTCATCATACAACCTAAGAATCTTGATAAAATCTTTGACAGTCAAAAGGAATTTACCTATGATTACTTCCATCAACTGCATCCCAATCTTTGTTTAAAACTTCTTCGGACAACAGACAGCCATTTGAGGTACTCTGTGATAATCCTTTGAGCTGGTGAAGAACAACTGCGCCACAGGCCTCAAGGTTTTCTCCACTCACACTGCCTTTCACGTTACAAGTACTACAAAAGAAGTTTAGAATTAAACTTGTCACTGAAACAGCAGAAATTTAACCTACCAAACTAACAAACAACAAAACATTATTGCACTAAATTTTAGAAGATACAAATTCTAAGGCAAAAGTTGAAAGGTGACTGTTTTTCCAATATTGAGCACCTAGACCAGTGGTTCCCAACCTTTTTTTGGCCATGCCCCACCTAATCACCTCTAAAATCCTGATGCCTGCCCCCCCATGTTGTGATATATAATTCTTATCATTTAAAAAGTGAACTCCGTTTCAGCTGAAGCTTAAAACGCCAATACCTTGGTTTAAACAAGCTTCAAAAGAACATGGCATCCATGAAAAAGAAAAATGAAATAAACAAAAGACAGTTAAAGTTCTGAGCAAGAAATTACTAAAAAATTGTAAAAATAAAAATCGAAAATTTGGACCCAGACCTCCTCAGTCGCGCTCAATTGTCCCCCTTAAAAATCAAATTGCCCCCCTGTGGGGCGTACGCCCCACATTGGGAACCACTGACCTAGACAAATAATTCTAGATATAATTCAAGTTAGGTGCAGAATATCAATATAGTCCAATTTAGCTGCTGAAATACCATTGACCTGAATAAATGGTAGAGACCTTGAGATCAAGATATATTTTCTAACAGGATATATTTTCTTACAATAACTAACTCCTGACTCTACCAAATGTACTTCTCAGTAAAATTGCTTTAAAATTTGAAAACCAATGCGCGTGTGGGCAATCTTCATTCATCCAGGCATAAATCATTTATTTCCCATTGTGCAGAAGGAGGCCATTTGGGCTAATAGGTCTGCACCAACTCTCTGAAGAGCATCCTACATAGGCCCTCTCCCCTGTCCTATCCCCGTACCTCAGCTAACTTGCACACTTTTGGACACTAAAGGGTAATTTAGCATGGCAATCCACCTAACCTGCACATCTTTGGACTGTGGGAGGGGAGGAAACCCATGCCGACACAGGGAGACAGTGCAAGCTAGACACAGACAGACAGTCACCACGGGCTGGAATTGAACCCGGGTCCCTGGAGCGGTGAGGCAGCAGTGCTAACCACTGTGCCACCATGCCACTCCTGGAGAGGGAGACATTAAAACACTCCACCAAAACCCTCCAGTTGAATCTGTTACTTTCTGCTCCAAACCTGCCAACTTCAATTTAATATGTAGATGCCAAGGACATCAACATGAAGCCATCAAGTCCTTGGATAAATATGCAGAAAGAATCAATGATGACATTATCAGTCCTGAATCTGTCCTGCATAATGACAATGAGGATCAGACATTAAAATTGGTCAAGCCTGCTGAGACACATTTCTGTACGGCAGTTCAAATCGATTGTGCTATATTTGGGTGCACAGCCAGAAACTGACCAAACTGAATTCTGACGAGTATTCCCAAAGCTCTGCTTATCTAACTTGCCCTTGGGACTTTGTGGTTGCTGCAGTGTGCTCTTGCCATAACTTCAGTGTGTGAGATCGCTAGAATGGTAGTAAACTCCAACAGGTTTCGCACACAACAGATTCCTGCCGTGTGGAGGTTTCCGGGATTGCCTCATACATAGAATTAACAGTGCAGAAGGAGGCCATTCGGCCCATCGAGTGTGCACCGGCCCTTGGAAAGAACACCCCACACCTCCACCCTATCCCCGTAACCCAGTAACCTCACTTAACCTTTTTTTTAAATTTAGAGTACCCAATTTATTTTTTCCAATTAAAGGGCAATTTAGCGTAACCAATCCACCTACCCTGCACATCTTTGCGTTGTGGGGGCGAAACCCACGCAAACACGGGGAGAATGAGCAAACTCCACACGGACAGTGACCCAGAGCCAGGATCAAACCTGGGACCTTGGCGCGTGAGGCAGCAGTGCTAACCACTCTGCCACCGTGCTGCCCTGTCCACCTACCCTATTTGGACACTAAGGGCAATTTAGCGTGGCCAATCCACCTAACCTGCACATGTTTGTGGGGGGAAACCGGAGCACCCAGAGGAAACCCATGCAGATGCGGGAAGAACGTGCAGACCCCACACAGGCAGTGACTCAAGCCGGGAATCGAACCTGGGACCCTGGAGCTGTGAAGCAACTGCACTAACCACTGTATTACCATGCTGCCAATGTAACCACTGTGCTGCCGTGCAGTTTTCCCATACTTCCACACCAAAAAGATCAATAACCAAAGTGAATGAAACAGGAACGGGGTACCCCAGCGTTGAGTTGCTAACTCTCTCAATGTATTCCTCTAGATTTCATCACACAACACTCTGCTTCCAACTCCCACCACTGGTCACTCAATATATTCATCCTCATAGCACATCGCCTTCATACTTCAGCTGGATGGCTCTTAGCTTGCTGAAAAAAACAGCCTTTCTCCTTCTACTTACAATATTCTTATAAGTAATAAACAGAAATTTTCAGAGAAAATGATCAAAGCTCATAATTTTTATAATACCTCCTCATTTTCACCAGGATTACCGACAGCAGTGTTGTGAATATTAATCTTCAATTCCCAGAAACTCATGACCGAGCATGGAGGGTTAGCAGCTTATCACCAAGTTGGATTTTCCACACACTAGCTCTTAGCTTCAGCCAAGTGTAGAGTCAGCAACGCCAGCCATATCTCACCTGTAAGAGTGGCTATGTGACCCAACTAGGGGACCCTTGCTGAATTGCTGATTTTGCGGGGTCAAATTTTTAAAAAATGACAAGCAGACTCGACATGTGACTACTGAGGACATCTCCTGGCAGTGCTGCAGTGGCAGGCTTCATTCCATGTTTCTAGTCTCTTTGGCAAAGTTGGGCACAGGGATTCTCCAGCTCGGTTCCTCAATCACTATAGGCATGTTATTTTAGGCCTTTCCACAATCCAGCAAACTTTGGTGGGTTTGCTAGCTGAAGCTATAAATGCTGGATGTATGCCTCCAACCTAAGGTCTTCAAGGCTTTTATCTTTACAGATATAAACTTTTATGGGAAATTGAACACAATGTTTTTTCAGGACAATAAACCTTTTTTATGCAACGCAATTAATAAAAGTTTGTGTGGCAGCTACATATTCGCCCTTAACATGCATTGTTACTGTAATGCTAACTTTACTTCAGCAGAATACCCAAGTTAAAATGTTATAAAATCAGAGGTAGGGAAGCAGTCACTTTATTAAAAGGTATAAGGGTTAAAACAGTTCTAATCAGGGGCAGCACGGTGGTGGTGGTTAGCACTGCTGCCTCACAGCGGCAAGGATTCAGGTTCAATCCCAGCCCTGGGTCACTGTCCGTGTGGAATTTGCACATTCCCTTGGTGTTTGAGTGGGTCTCACCCCCGCAACCCAAAAATGTGCAGGGTAGGTGGATTGACCATACTAAATTGCCCCTTTATTGAAAAAAAGAATTGGGTACTCTAAATTTTAAAAAGAATTGGTACTCTAAATTTATTTTTAAAAACGGTCGGAACAATAAATCTCAATGCTAATATTAAAAAAGTATTCTACTTTTCACTTCTTATTTCTTTTTGTTTTTCTGTATTACTGAAAAACTTCATTAAAAATTAAGAAATGCATTCAAATAAGACACAAGCATGCTTTTAACATTCTCCTAATAAAAAGTAGAGGTCGCCGTAAAAATCCTCTATTCTGTAAACACAAATTATTGTGAATTTAGAATGCAAAATTTAAGTTTTGCTTATTTCAGTTTGTACCAAAAACAAAATCAAGTCAGTTTCATTTATTTGTCTGGAGCTATTTCGTAATCATTATTACCACCGCAACTGCTGACAAAACTTGTTGGGTTTGATGAAATGTTACAAATATGTCAATTTCTATAAGATGGGCATTAAAGATATTCCCAGCTCCAGTTAATATACATAGAATTTAAATGTTATGTCTTTAAAAAGAGAATGACAACAAGCATTTACATTACTGGACACCGTACTTTGTAAGCACCAAAAAGATTAGAATAAAAGAATTATTTTAGCAGATCTATAATCACCTTGAGATTTCATGCAGTTTCTCATTACTTATTGTAGTATGCTGATACAGCATTGGACAAGAAGCCACTATTTGTCCAACAGTGTCTTCTATTGCTTGAAGTAAGTGAAAAAATCCTTCACGTGAAAGGCAGCCCCTGAAGAGAATAATGGAAAAATCATGTTCATGATTACAATTATTCATGGTATTTAAACATTAATACATAGTGTTAAAAAGGTAAACTGACATCCTAAAAAAAAAATAAGCACTTAACCTTAAACCTATTTCAACTGAGGAGAATTGCATTTTTATTAAAGTGCACAACAGGGCTCCACTTATGCTTTCATATTTTTGAGGTAAGCACATTGTCTGAGAAATCAGTCATCTCTTTATTTACAACTGGTTGTGAATCATAAAGTTTGTGACTGCTAGTCTGAAACGTAACTGACAATACAATGTCAATTGAAGCTTTCACTTTTTAATGTTTCTATTTTGATTCTCATCCCTCAGTGGTCCTTCTCTCCCAAAACACGGTGAGACAAATGATCTACTCCAATATTTCTGCCAGTGCCGTTCTGAAATTGACTACCAAGATAAGCATTCCTTTTTCCTTTCCAATTTCTGGGTAAGCACCTGTTCTACATCTCCCTTCAACTCTTCAAATTAGAAGTGAAGGATGTTATAAGACAGATCAAAGCCCGTTATATCTGGGCAAAACCCATCGCCATGCCCATTTTCGGTATTCCTTGAAAAAAGGTTCAAATGTTCAACCATCTTCCTCTTTAAAGTATTATAGATTCTGTTTTCACCATTTGTTTTGTAGAATATTTCATGTGCAAGAGGAATCCTGTACTAAATATTTGAGAATGTCAACACTTTTGCAACAGAAGGAAAGAACACAACTGAGAAAGACCCTAGGCACTGAGCAATGTTTTTCACACATTTCAGTAGTTATGTTAGGTCATTCAGATGCAGAAATTGTTTTTTTTTTCAAAAATACAAACTGTCCGTCAATAACACAAATACATATTGAATCCCGTAAAGTACATTTAGTGTGTACTTATCCAACGTTGGCAATAATGAATTAATGAAAGCTGAGTATAAGCAACTGTGGGTTCTTTTTTCCTGGGTGGGGTGCAGAGGTTATCTGCAAAAATTATTTTAAGCGATATTGAAACTAATATCTCTATACTCTTCTGAAATACCAGGCACATTTTATACCCTGTACGGTGCTAGAAAAATGAGCGTATCAACTGTTATTCCTCACTCATGAGGTCCCAGTCACTCAGCTGCAGGACTTGAACTGCTTTCCTGCAACTAAAGTACACTCTTCTCACTCAAGTATCCAGTCAGCAATAATAAATTGACAAATGTAGCCTCAAATAAAGCTTAATGCAGCTATAAATAATGAAGGTATTACTGCCATGGATTAATGTAACAGTGTTCTAGCTGTACTATTCAGAATTGTATGGAAACAAAACCATGCTTACCGCCTAGCTCTACACAACTGGAGAAGTAGGCATGTGCTCTTAAAGTAGGTTCATTTTGCACTCTATTCCTCCATTCCTATCAAGTGTGGCATTAAATATGGCATAACTGGAATGTTAACAGCAACCACTGTAACCAATATTTACATTTTAAAAGTATAAGTAAGTTATAAAATATTTCAATGCATGTCTAACTGATTGATTGTGACAATATAACATTCCAATTGGTAATCACTTGCAGGTCTGTGTTTGTGACTTTGTTACTTGCGGGCTAATCAGTGATCTCAGAAATATTTCTCATATCAAACAGGCATTTTTTGTCCAACAGCTACAACTAAAAAAGAAAGATAATTTATACTAGATTTTAATACCCTCACGTAACAGGTACATAAGGTGGACCTTTTGTGAAGGAAAGCCTCCAAAGATGGGAAAGGTATTTTATTTAACTGTAGATTCGCACCAACAATATTACAACTACCTATAATATAGGGCATGATTCTCTAGCCTCGTCATGCACTCGCTCAAGCGAACGAGGCAGGTGAATAGAGGGAGAAGCCAAAAATGAGAAGCGCGCCAGGCGCCAAACAGCTTGCGATGCAACCAGCCCACTCCCGTAGGCGAAAACGGGATCTCGCAGTAGTGTGGCGAGAAACCAATTATCACCTTAGCCTATTTCCATACAATTAACGGGAGCGACCCCATATCCAATGGCCTCCCGTCATTCAGCAGCCTCCCCAGCAAGTGGTCAAGCTGGCACCAATTAGTACTCCTTTTGTAAAACATGAACCTGGAGGAAGAGCTTCTGTGGGAAGCCGAGGAGACAAGTAGCCATCTTTGTTCACAGGCCGGGAGCTCTGGGCATCCTGACCCTGTGCTCAACGAGGGAACCCTTGGCTGGGGTGGGGGGATACTCCGCAGAGGCGGACCACCATAGGAGAGTGGGGGGAGGCGCGGGGGGGGTAACCAGGGGGGCAACTGCTTGCGGCACAACCATGCCAACCCCTGGATCGTGTGTACCCATTCCGGGGAAAAACCTTGTGCCTGCCCGTTTGCCCCAATAACCATCCATAACCCCCACCTGGCCATGCGGCTGAAGGCTATTGTTGATAGGGAATTGGCAATCGTGGTTAAGTGATCACTTCACACAACCCAAGTATATTCCTGTGGGTGGGCGGGCCATGTAGCATGTGGGAGTCATTGTCTAGCATACCTATCACACCATGATGCTGAACACTGTGACTGAACACTGCCGGAGGCAACACCACACACGCAGCAACCAATATCCCAACACCCAAGGGATGGGACACAGCTCCGGGGACACGGTCACGGCTGTAGGGTGGGTGAGTGCCACAGGGAGGGTACCAGTGCCCGGTCCAGATGATGTTACGAGCGGGTGTCTGGGGTACAGGGCCTGGGGTCCAGTGCGGCCGGAGTGCATGGGCAGTGAGTTCTGGATGGTGGGTGGTGGTGGGCGGGGAGATCAATGAGGGAATGGGGGGGAATCAATGGGGGAATGGAGGGTCCCGGGGTGGGAGCTACCACCGTTTGTCAGTCTAACACCCTCTCCCAATTCCTTACAGATATTGAACGCTATGTTAGGGATATTGGATGGTGCTGCGAGGCAATGCGGCCAGACACTGGAGGCAACAGCACCAGCAGATGCTCAAGGCGGCGGCCCATGTGCCAGATCCCGACCCACACCCTGAGGAACCGGCCACCCATCAAGCCAGGGAGGGGCTCAGAGGGGTAGGCCCACGACGGCCCAGGGTGTACAAGCATTGTTGGTCATTCAAACAGATGACATACAGCGTGTCGCCTCAACAAGGAGACTGTGTGACACCTGTGCCAGGTCCTTGCGGATTTGGCAAGACACGGAGGAGGAGGACACCCGCTCCCGGTGGCCGTCAAGGTCACCGCTTCCCTGAACCTACATGCCTCAGGATCATTCCAGGGCTCAAGCTTGGACCTGTGTGGTATCTTGTAGGACACAGCCCACAGGCACATCCGACAGGTCACGGATGCCCTGCAAGCCCAGGCAGAAAACTACATCGTCTTTGACATTGAACAAGCTCAGTAAGATTCCTGTGCAGCAGGTTTCTCCGCCATCGCCAGGATGCCCCAGGTCCAGGGTGTAATAGATTCCATGCATGTTGCCCTGCGTTCACCAGGCCATCTGGGGGTGCCCTATGTTAACTGAAAGGCGTTCCACTCTCTCAGCCTACAGCTTGCGTGCGACCAACAGATGAAGATAATGCACGTGTGTACCAGCTTCCCGGGGAGTGTCCACGACAGCTACGTCGGGCACTTGGTCACCCCGCCCACTTCGAGGAGCACCCCAGGATGGTCGGCTGGCTCTTGGGGGATAAGGGGTGTCTGCTGAGGAGCTGGCTAATGACGCCAGTACGAGAGCCGGTGACCAAAGCAGAAACCCGGTACAATGAGGCCCATGTGCCACCAGGGATGTGATTGAACGGTGCATTAAACTCCCCAAAATACGGTTCCACTGCCTCGACCACTCTGGTGATGGATTCCAGTACACCGCCGGAGGGACGCCCACTTTGTGGTGGTTTGCTGTGCCGTCTACAACCTCGCAGAAGAGCGGGGCGACAAGCTGGAGGGTAGTGATGAGGAACACATGGCCACATCGGAGGAGGAGGACGAAGAGGATGAGGATGGTTAGGAAGCACTGGACCAGCAGAGGCTGGACGATAAGGCCGAGGAGGAACCAGAGGATCAGCCGGAGGCTGCAGGGCAAGTGGCAGCGGTGAGGGTCTGGCAAGCTCAGAGGGCCAGGGAGGCATTCATGCTTGCCTGCTTCATTAAGATGTGGGCTGGTCCATCATCCCCCGCCCTCCCAGGGTCTGTGTCATATCATTCCAGGGTGCTGGGATTGTGTCGGCACCATCAGCGGGTCACTGTTGAGGGCAGGGGGTTATGATAACCTGCAGAGAGCTGGGAGCTGGTGCTCCTCAATCTATGCCACAATCTGAACCCTGCCTATCTGATTGCTCACTCACCTTAGGGCAGCTGGTTCGAGCCTCGGCTGCCCCAGTATCATCAGGCTCTGTTAGCCCTGGGGCTTCCCCAGGATTCGGGTTGAAGGGGGAGAGGGTGGAGGGAGGGTCAGGGTAGCATGGGGAATTTTGGGGGTAGATGCTTCCTTGGTGAGGTGGAGGGCATTGGTATCTACTCACTCATGCTGGCACCAGTTTAGGTCGTTGACATTTTTTCGACCCTGGAGGCCAGTCCTCCTGTTCACACACCGAGTACACAGCTGCCGCCACCACATCCCAGGCAGCACTGGCTGCCATATGGCTCACCATCCAGGACCCTCGAGGGAACAGGACATCCCTCCTGGCCTCCACCGCGTCCAGGAGCCTCCCCAGGTTAGCTTCCCCGAATTTTGGGGCCAGTCTCCTCGGCGCCATTATTGCGAGCTGGCTGGGTTGGCTGAGCACGTGCAGCTTAAGTGCTGCACAACCTTGTTACGGGGGGCTGGGAGCGCGGTCCCAGTGAATCAACTGGAGAGCCTTCATTTATGGCGAGAAGCCCATGAAGCCTCGTTAAGTGGACCAATTAACACTGAATAGCGTTGCCGCCCTCTTTGAGCTGATTGCCGGGAAGCTCACGGCAATTCCCGCTCGCTACCCAATTTAAGAATGTTTTTGGAGAATCACGCCCATACTTTCTTCATCACCTTTCTGCAAGAATATTCATTTGAATATCAAGGATGCCTGTTCATTAACGGATGCAATATAATTTAGGCAGATTCATATACATTCTGAAAACCTATTATTCATATTGTACTATAAAACTATTTGCATTGTGTATAGTAAGTACTTCACAAGAGCTGGTACAGTACACTTCCATAACTTTTTTTAAAATCACCTTTCCCTCACAAAAAATATTAAGTACAAAAATTGCCTTCATAGTGGGCAAATTCGGGAATAGATGATCCTGCGTTACAACTGTGCTCAGTAGGAATTTTGCCTGAAAAAACCCACTGTAACCCAGCTGGACAGTTCCAGGATTAGCTGATACTAGTCAATATTTTAAAAATGCACAAATAATTTTGAATTGCTTGACCACATGTCAAGCATGAAAGACTCATTAGTTAATTTGTGAGAACCAAAGTCACATTTGTCTTTATGAATTTTTTTCTTAAACGTGTAAGTACCCATGAGATAAACCAACAGTTTTCAAGTGCTTCTCTTATTCAGTGTCCCAAATTAATTAGAATAAATAATGTCATTTAAAACTGTTAGTAAATAACCTGCTTTTTGACTATCATGACTGGTTTGCATAATCGATGATCATTGCTATTTTAATGCATAAGGTAGTGCTGTTCACTTTTTAATGTGTTGCAGTAAAAGGTCCATTTATTGGTAAAAATGACTATGTTTATAACGCTCCAGTGTTATATTATTATTTTTCAATTTATTATTTTTCAAATGCTAAATATCTACTATGCTAAATCATCCGACTGCATCTCAGGCTCCTTTACTCATTCATGTTTGAAAGCATATCCTTTCCCCCAATGGTAAAATCTGGGTGGTCCACACTGGAGGCAATTGTGTGTAACAAATAGAACAGCAGCATGAAAACAGAATGGCAACAAGAGCAAGAAAAAAGAGAAACCAATATAAAGAAAAAACAGAATTTATGACAATCTGTAATGGGCTGAGGGTTAGGGGTCAGGAAACAAGGGATCCCTCTCTTCATCAGGTTGCTTCCTGGTAACATCCTGATTAAGCTGACAGCTTGAATTATATCTGTTACATTCTGCAGTAGACAATCCATTGGTGCTAAGTCCTCTTCAATGCTGCTGAAGAAGCTTGGGCAAAAGCTTGTTCTTTCTTCCTTTACCATGGGCCTCAAAACAGTCATCTCTTTTCTATACTCTTTATTTGTCAGTGCTCTTCAAAGAGACCTTTAACAAACTGAATATGCTGTGTGCATCAAGCCTGCAGTATTGTTAGTCTCCCAAATGGAGCTAGGACTACACCCCTGGTCTGTCTCTATCTCTCAGATTTAGTTTAATTGTTGGATTGTCATCAAATTATTTCTGGTCCTTGGCATCAAGCCTAACTCTGGCTCTGTTACACAAAAAAACATGCTGGAGATTGAACCTTTCAAGTGATATATTTAGATTCTGTTGCCATGGTGCACTAGGGTCTGAAGCCCTACTGAACCATTTGACAGACTACAATGAAACAGCTTGAAGCAAGTAATTGTGAGGAAAACGAGAACATTAGGGCTGCTTTAACTTTGCCTTTACAATCATCGATGCCCAACGAAAGATATATAGCATATCATTCACACAAGACTGGAAGTGACATCATTAATTGACAAACATTTTGGCTTTAACTTTCCATACCTTTCACAAAACAAACTGACTTGCAACATTGCTCATATATTACAATATATTACCATAAACTGCACCACTACATTGATTAAAGTGGAATTCTTTTACATGTATAAAGATTTTAAAACAGTTAAATTACGACCAATCCAATTTAAATGATCCAAGAATGGTCATACAAGTAAATGAGGAAAATTTCAACTTGCGAACTATTTGTTTGTTTATACGAGATTTGCAAGTTGCTGAGATAAAAGGGCACATGCTGGAAAAACTCAGAGTGTCTGGCATTCTGTGCAGAAAGAAACAAATTACCCTTCAGAGTCAGAGATGACTTCTTTGAACCGAAGGAGAGTCTTTCCTGCCTGTAAACGTTATCTCTGTTTTTCATTCTACTGCTGCCAAATCTGCATTTACCGGCACTTTATGTTTTTATTTCAGGTTTCCAGCATGCGCAGTATTTTGATTTTATTGCAAGTCACTGAAGTCATCAGCGATGCCACAGTAGTGCGTGGTCTTCATCATTTAATGACCAATATTTGAAACGCAGCAGATACAAGTTATTTGACCTGTTTTAAGCTACCATATCTCAACTTTAGTAAATTAACATTAGCTTCACTGAGCTCAAAGTGAAATGAACAGGATACGAAGTCAGAGGAAGAAACACAAACTAATAAGGGTGGATGCTTGAAGAAAATTTCAACCATTTTGTTTCCTGTAAGTTTTTCCTCCAAAAGTGAAGCTCACCCTTCTGTTACTGTACAACTTAGGGGGAAAACGCTACAGCCGACCAAGTACAAATACATCAGGCTGAAGTCACTGGGTTGAGTTTTTTGGCCCCCACAACCGCAGCCATTGTCGCAGGCAGGATGGAAACATTTGGAGGGTGGTTAGTTTTCAACAGCTCTCCAAATTTTCCTGTGCCGCCCGCAACAATGCCTGCAAATTTCAGTGCTGGAAAATCCCACCCAGTCTCTTCAAACCTGGATTGCAACTGCGTTTGTAATGGCAACTGTGTGTTGTATTGGGCATCATTCATTTTTTTTGAAATATTTTTTTATTCTCCTCATTTTTCTCATTTTCTCCCAAATTTGCACCCACCAACAATAAATAATAATCAGTAACAAACATGTCAATCCCCTTATCAATAACAACGATGCCATCCTCCCACCAAACCCCAAACATTAGCCCGCATGTTCACACAAACAAATGACAAAAAGTAATCAGGAATCACCCATCATCGCCATGAACACACACAGCCCCCCTCCCCCCAACCAATGTTCGATGTTATCCAGTTCTTGAAAGTGCATAATGAATAACGCCCATGAATTGTGGAACCCCGCCATCCTTCCCCTCAGTTCAAACTTAACCTTCTCAAGAGTCAAGAATTCCAACAGGTCCCCCTGCCATGCCAGGGCACAGGTTAGAGAGGTTGCTCTCCAACCTATCAGGATCCGCCTTCGGGAGCTCAACGAGGCGAAGTCTACAACATCTGCCTCCGCACCCTTTTCCAACCCTGGCTGGTCCGATACCCTGAATATGGCCTCCTGGGGGCCCGGGTCCAGTTTCATGTGCACCACTTTGGAAATTACCCTAAAAACCTCTTTCCAATAATCCTCTAGCTTTGGACAGGACCAAAACATATGAACGTGATTAGCGCCGGCACCCCCCCCCCCCCCCAACCCAACGACACATTTTCTACTCCTTCAAAGAATCGGCTCATCCTCGCCCTCGTGAGGTGTGCTCTGTATACCACCTTCAGCTGTATCAGTCCCAACCTCGCGCACAAGGTGGAGGCATTCACTCTCCGGTGCACCTCACACTAGAACCCCTCCTCCATTTCCCTCTCCCACTCTTCCTCCCACTTTGCTTTGATCCCTTCCAGTGGTGCCTTCTCCTCTTCCAAAATAGCTCCGTAAACCACTGGCACTACCCCCTTCTCCAGTCCCCTGTCGTTAGCACCTCCTCCAGCAATGTGGAGGCCGACTCCACCGGGAAGCTCTGTATCTCCTTTGTGGCAAAATCTCGAACCTGCATATATCTAAACATTTCGCCCTGCTCCAGCACATACTTCGCTTCCGTCTCCTTCAATCCTGCAAACCGATCCCCAAGAAACATATCTTTCAGTGTATTAATTCCCTTCTCCTCCCATTTTCGAAAATTTCCATCCCACCTCCCTTGCTCAAATCTATGGTTCCCTGAATCGGCATTTCCCTTGACCCTGCCCCCAACCCAAAGTGTTGGCGAAACTGCCTCCAAATTCTCAAAGAAGCTATTATTACCGGACTCCCTGAGTATTTCCCCGGGGCTATCGGGAGCGGCGCTGTCACTAGTGCTTTCAATCCCGACCGCCTGCACAAACTCTCCTCCATTCTGACCCACTAGGAATCAACCCCTCTGACCCAGCTCCGCACCTTCTCCACATTCGCCGGCCAGTAGTAATACATCAGGTTCGGAAGACCCAAACCCCCTGCCTGCCTTCCCCTCTGTAGCAGCACCTTTCGAACTTGGCCACCTTCCCTCCCCATATGAACAAAGTAATCCTTCCCTCAATCTCTCTGGAAAAAGCATTTGGCAGGAAAGTCGGCAGGCATTGAACAATAAACAGAAATCGCGGCAACACGTTCATTATAACCGCCTGTACCCGAGCCGCCAGTGACAGAGGGAGACCATCCCACCTTGCCAGATCAGCTTTCACTCTACCCACCAAACTAGAAATGTTGTACCTGCGGAGCCCACCCCCCCCCCCCCCACCCCCCCCCCCAACTCCCGGGCAACCTGCACCCCCAGGTACCTAGTGAGTCCCTGCCCCACGGAATGGCAATATTGGGCATCATTTATAATGATGACCAAAATGGGCTATCTTACAAGGAAAAGTATGAGAATTGAACCAATTTGCAATATCCAAATGCATGCAACTCTGCCAAACCCAATGCTCAGGTCTCTTTAAGCAGGACAAGATCAAAACCGCAGAGAATAGCAGAAGAGGGGAGGGGGGCACCCACATCTGAGATTTCTCAACGAGTTCGAGGAGAGGACACCTGAGTTCACAGAGTGTAGCGGGACTGTGTCTTTGCTGATAGGATGCTCGGACTTGGACTTTTTCCGACTAAGGATCCGTCCATTCTAACAAAACCGGATTGTCAAACGTGCCTCCATATTGGAGGCAGCTGATGTGGTCACTTGTACTCTCCTCTCTCACTTATCGGTGCTTCCAGGAAGAGATCAAGCACTGAGCAGGGATTCCCTCTCAGGCCTCAAAACAACCATCAGCCCAGAGAGGAGGCAGGAGAGTGAAGACGAGCATTGTATACCTGTACAGGTATCACAGCAGACACCTGCACCACACACCAGATCAGGAACACACAGCTCGGAGGGTATTAGTGGTAGTTTAGGAAAGGTTCACAATCTGGAGGTTACGGCATGGACACGTGTCTGCAGCAGGAGGAGGCAGGTTCAGGCGGGTTCAAGAGGCATCTTTGAGGTCCAAGTCCGATGACAAGCATCTGGAATCGGCCTTCCAGCTCACGGTGGAGAGTCAGCAAAAGGCTGAGAAATATCTGGCAGATGTGCTGGAAGTCCTCAAGAGAGAGAAAAGCTAGTTGGAGGTGTCCAGCCACCTGCACTCTGATGCAGTGGTGCCCATATGTGCATGCATTGAGGTCTTCATGGGGAGGTTGGCAGTCGTCATGGAAACTCTGATCCAACAGAACCTCCAGTTTCTGCAAGAGATATGAGTCAACCTGCACTCCACCACTGCATCCATGGGTGAACACCCCTGGGTCATCCAATCAGAACTCTCAGAAGTGGTCGCTCCCTCCAAACCCCCCTTTGCCTGTGACTCCTTCAACCTCATCCTCCGTCAGTAGAGAGGATGCAGCTGGCTCACAGGAGGACAGCTAAAGGAATCTGGAGCCCAGCAGGTCTCCTCTCTCCTGATGACGACTGCCAAAGTCATAAAAGGCAACAAAGCAAACAAGTCAACAGGCTGCCTTCACCAACTACTGCAGATCTCAGGGCAGCACCTAAAAGTGGTAGGTGAAGAAAAATCAAGAAAAGACTGTGTGCCAGGGATGATGGGGAGAACCAGACGGGGTTTGTTAAGGGGAGGTATTTGTCGACCAACATCTGTTGGCTGTTGAATATTATAACGATGACCCTGGAGGGACGCAGTGTGGAGGTGATGGTCGTCACGGATGCGGAGAAGGCCTTCGGCCGGGTGGAGTGGGACTATCTGTGGGAGCCACTGGGATGTTTTGGGCAGGGATTTGTGGATTGGGTCCGGTTGTTGTACCGGGTGCCGGTAGCAAGTGTACGAACAAACCATGTGAGTTTGGAATATTTCAGGCTGCACCGAGGAACGAGGCAGGGACGCACACTCTCCTCACTACTCTTTTCCTTGGCTATAGAGCCATTGACAATGGCGCTGAGAGCATCAAGGGACTCGAGGTGGATAGTGTGGGGGGGGTGGAGTATAGGGTCTCGCTATATGCGGACAATCTGCTGCTCTACATTTCAAACCCTCTGGAAGGTACTGGGGTGATTATGGGCATATTGGAGGAGTTCAGCCGGTTTTCGAGATATAAACGAAATATGGGCAAGAGCAAGGTTTTTCCCTTTCAAGCAAGAGGCTGGGGAAGTTGCCATTTAGAGTACTGGGGGCGAGCTTTTCGTGTTTCGGTACTGTGGTGGCACCGGGGTGGGAGCAGAGGCACAAGTTGAATTTGGCGTGGTTGGTGGAACAAATGAAAGCGGATTTCTGGAGGTGGAATGCTGTCGGTTCGGGTGCAATCGGTGAAGATGATAGTCTTCCTGACGTTCTTGTTTGTGTTCCAGAATCTCCAATTTTCATTCCTATGTTTTTTTTTTAGGAAGGTGAATGCACTGATTTCGGAGTTTGTTTGGGCGGATAAAGCCCCGTGGATAAACAAGGTGCTGTTGGAACGGGGTTGGGGGGGGTTTAGCTCTCTCAAATTTGATGAATTACTACTGGGCAGCAAATATAGCCATGGTTAGGAAGTGGTTAGTGGGGGAGGGGAGGTGTGGAAACAGATGGAGGCAGCCTTTTGTAAAGACACGGGTTTGGGGGCAGTGTCTTCACCGTTCTCCCCGGCCAGGTACTCCACAAGCCCGGTGGTGGTGGCGGCCCTGAGGGTGTGGGGACAGTGGCGGTAGCACCGGAGGCTGGAGGGGGCCTCGGTTTGGGCACCGATTTGCAGGAATCATAGGTTTGCTCCAGGGGGGCTGGACGGGAGGGATCGGGGTGGCAATGGGCGGGGATTGAGCGGTTTGGGGACCTATTCGTTGGAGGAAGCTTTCCGAGCTTGGAGGGGTTGTTGGATGAATTTGAGTTGCCCGCCAGGAACGGGTTCCGGTATTTACAGGTGAGGGATTTTGTCCAGACGCAGGTACCGTCCTTTCCCCACCTGCTGCCCCAGGGGCTACAGGAGAAGGTGGTGTCAAAAACAGAGGTAGGGGAGAGTAAAGTGCCAGAAATTTATAACGAGCTGATGGATTGGGTGGGAGCCTCGATGGGGGTAGTGAAGCGGAAATGGGGGGAAGAGTTGGGGAGGGAGGTGGAGGTCGGGGTGTGGGAGGAAGCTTTGAGGAGAATTAACACATCCTCGTTGTGTGCTAGACTTAGCCTTATTCAGTTCAAGGTGGTTCACAGGGACCACATGACTGTGGCCATGATGAGCAGGTTTCTATAAGGGGTGGAGGATAGGTGTGGGTGGTGCACAAGTGGGTCCACATGTTTTGGGCATGTCCAAAGCTCGGCGGATTCTGGCTGGGGTTTTCATAGATATCATAGAATTTGCAGTGCAGGAGGCCATTCGGCCCATCGAGTCTGCACCGGCTCTTGGAAAGAGCACCCTACCCAAGGTCAACACCTCCACCTTATCCCCATAACCCAGTAACCCCACCCAACACTAAGGGCAATTTTGGACACTAAGGGCAATTTATCACGGCCAATCCACCTAACCTCCACATCTTTGGACTGTGGGGGGAAACCGGAGCACCCGGAGGAAACCCACGCACACACGGGGAGGATGTGCAGACTCCACACAGACAGTGACTCAAGCTGGAATCGAACCTGGGACCTTGGAGCTGTGAAGCAATATCAGAGGTCTTGAAGGTAAAGGTGGTCCTGAGTCCCGAAGTGGCGATCTTTGGAGTGTCAGAAGACCCCGGGGTCCAGGGGGCGAAAGAGGCCGATGTCTTGGCCTTTGCCTCCCTGGTAGCCCGGAGACAGATCTTACTAGAATGGAGGAACTTGGGGCAGCCGAAACCAGGAGTATGGGCAAGTGATCTGGCAGAGTTTCTTCGGTTGGAGAAGATAACGTTCGCTTTGAGAGGATCTGTTGAGGAGTTTGCCCGGAGGTGGCAGCCATTCATCGACTTCCTTGAGAACAGTTAAGATGTCAGCGCGGGGGTGGGGGAAAGGGGGGGGGGCAAGAAAGGAGGTAGGGGAGTGGGAGGTGAGATAGTGGGATGTTAGGTATTTAGTTGGTTTGATTATTTGCAGCCCTGTTGACTTGTTTTGTTTTATGGTTGTGTTTGATGTGTAAATATATATACATATATAAATGCCTCAATAAAACATTTTTCAAAACAAAAAGACAAATCAAGAAAATTTAATTACAACCGATTGCATGGTGAACACATATTTGTCACAAATCAAATGTCTGCAAATTAATTCACTTTCACTGCATTCTGTCTACTTTTTCCCCTGCATCCTTTTAGAAGCTTTTCAAGTGCCCCCTCATCGTCCACTCCCAAGCAGTTCTTCCACATGCAACTGACCTATGAGTGAACCATCAGGAAGAAGGACACGTGGCAGGGCCTTTCAGAACTTTGTGCAAACACTCTTGAGCCTTCTTCCATCAAACCCATCTCACCAGTCCTTAGCATATTCAATACTGCCTGCTGCAGTTCCCTTTCAGTTGCCCAGTTGAGATGACCTGCATCTCTGCCCTTCCACTGACCCAACCCCAATGCAGCACATGTGCCCATCCAACGTGAGGCCCTGCTCAGGTTTGATTTGACCATGAGGATAATAGTTACATGGGGTGGCACGGTGGCGCAGTAGTTAGCACTGTTGCCTCACGGCGCCGAGGACCCGGGTTCGATCCCGGCCCTGGGTCACTCTCCGTGTGCAGGTTGCACATTCTCCCCATGTCTGCGTGGGTCTCACCCCCACAACCCAAAAAGATGTTCAGGGTAGGTGGATTGGCCATGCTAAATTGCCCCTTAATTGAAAAAAAAAATTGGGTACTCTAAATTTATTTTTTAAAAAGAGGATAATGGTCACATGCTTCATGAGTTACCCCAACATTTTGTCTCCCCCAGTCACCCATGTTGTTTCCCCCAGTACCATTGGTCCCTTCGCATTTGACTATTATGTATAGTGTTATGTCCATTTTGCTTTTCCTTCAACCTTTCACACTGAATCAAAAAATATTATAAAAAGACTAGTCAGTCCATCAGGTCTGCACTGATGTTTGTTCCACAAGTAACAACTACTCCCATTTTCTTACTTGGATAACTTTATTTATAAAGCCAGCATATTTGACGTGATTTCTTAAAGAGTGCAAACAGATTACTGTTTTAAAATCAAATAACCTAAAAATATATAATAACTTATTTTTATCAAAGACCAACAGTACTTACTCAACTTGCCGATATTGTGTTGTGATCTCACATAGTTCTTCATCAAGGTCACCTTCCACAGAATCACCGGGGTCTTTTTGGTCTGGCTGATTTAAGGAAGGCACAATGTGTTCCTTGGAAACAGCACAGCTTTTATCTTTGGTAAAGCCTGACTCACTGATCCTTGCAGGGTCATCATTTAAAGCTGGTTTACGACGTAGAATATTGTGCGGGTCTTCAAAGGTTTTCTTCAATTGCAGTTCTTCACCGTTACCAGAAATACGAAGGTCAATTTCTGAATCACACAGTTCATCTGTCAGCCTCTGCACATCTTTACTTGCCCCCCGAGCCTCCTTCACATCCTTTTTCTGGTTCTGGGAGCTCACTGTCAAAGAAAAAATATGATAATTTGCCAGTAACCAATCAATTCCTGTGATTTACTGTCACTCTTCAACTTGACTACTGGGTCTCCCTAGTAGTAGAAGTAAAAGTTCTCATTTTACTTCTCCAAGGAGACAGGCTATGCAACCAACAGGGGCCTGCGTAATAACAGGCAACTTTTTTTTATTCATTCATGGGGTGTGGGCGTCTCTGGCCCACTCAATGGACTCAAGATGCCAGCGACTTTTCCCAGTGAATGAATGCCTGTCCCTCCTTGCCACTCACTCCTATTGCCTCGCTCTATCTATGGCATAAAGTCCATCCCCAACATGATGACTCTTGCTTTTTCCTTCTTATCACTTGTCCCTCTCTTCCCAGTAGCCTCTCCTTGCTCTCCTGCCACCCTGCTTAACCATCCTGTTTGGTATCAACTTTCCAATCGCTTCCACAGAGGCAGGTTTGCCATATCCCAGCAAGATTTGGGCACTGGCTTTACGTTCTTTCAGGTATTTTCTAGATTTCTACGAAGATATTCAAAGAACTTAAAGCTTGTTCCCAGGCCACAGCCAGGAATACAATGATACAGTCTCTAGAGAAAACTGGGGTGATGAACCAGAAGTGGCTTTCTTTAGCCGAAGCTGGGAGACTTTCTTTAACTTCATTTACGGGATGTGGGTGTTCCTGCCCATCCATAGTTGCCCTTTAGAAGGGTGGTGATCAGTTGCCTTCTTGAACCTCTGCATTCCTGTGCTGTTAGGGAGGGTCTTCCAGGATTTTGACCCAGCGACAGCAAAAGTTCAGCGATATGTTTCCAAGTTAGGATGGTGAGTGACTAGAAGGGGAACCGCCAGGTAGTGGTGTTCATACAATGGGAAAATACGAGACCATTGTCCACTTCAAATAAGTATAACTCAAATCTCAGAAATCAAGGATGGAGGCAAAATTATGAAGGATTGCATTCTTCTTTTTTTTCTTTTTTAAAACTTTTTTTTCTTTCTTTTAATATAAATTTAGAGCACCCAATTCTTTTTTTGTTCCCAATTAAGGGGCAATTTAGCCCGGCCAATTCACCTACCCTGCACTTCTTTTTGGGTTGTGGGGGTGAGACCCACGCAGACACAGGGAGAATGTGCAAACTCCACACGGACCGTGACCCGGGGCCGGGATCGAGCACAGGTCCTTGGCAACATGAGGCAGCAATGCTAACGACTGCGCCACCATGCTGACCTGGATTGCATTCTTTAATTTCTCCAGTTCCGTCCTCTCAAAGAACTGGCTGCCCCAGTACCCCAACCTCAAATACATTTACATCCCCAATAATTATACCACCGACTTCGCACAACATTCCCATACCTGATAATCCTGATCCTCAGAGGATCTCGGTCACCTCTCACCAGTGGTCTCGTATTCTGCAGCACTACTTGCCTATATCTGGGGAGTCCCCCAGATAACAATTCCAACAGCTCTTCTCGTAGTCCAACAGTAAAGAATTCCAATTTCAATGCTTGCAAACACCGATACACTCTCTGAAACCCCCAATCCCACAATAAACATCCCTTTGCCTTGGATCTATTGACTATACTTTGACTATACAGTGATTTCCTTTCCTGCAATGCTCATTTCAGCACAACCCTTTTCCTAATTTTCCTGAACCCAGCTGAGTACACTCACGCACTCTCAACTCGGTTAACCATTGCCACATTCTTCCACCATCCTCTTACCAAACCAGATTGCCAATACAACCTCAAGTATATCCAAGACCCATTGACCCTGGTCACTGATACATAACCCTCTTCCACTCTTTCCCACTAACTTTTTCCAGCATTTGCAGATACCAGGACAATGCTCTGAACGTTACATAATTTTGACCCAGTGGGACTTCCGGTGATGGGGATGTGCTGAGTGGACACACATCAGGTGGCTGTCCTACAAACCAGAACCAAAAAATTGATCTTTATGTCGAATGTTGCCCAAAATTCAAAGACAAAACTACCTCAACAGCAAGAAGAAAATAACCACAAGAGTATGCCAGCAAATGGGAGTTCGAGGGGTCATAGCGACGGCAGAAGTGGCGGTAAAAGCCATGAGCAGCAGGCGGACGAGGTGGCGGACCCACGAGGCGCAGGGGCCCTAGCCGCACTGGAGAGAGGGAGACCAATGACCCGCGCATCAGCCTCCCCCCCACCACCTGGAGATGGATGGATGAGCTTCCTGATGAAGGAGCTGACCGCCATGAAAGAGGAGATCAAGACAGAAATCCAGGTGGCAGTCAAGGTGATGATGGCAGAGGCGATGGCCACCATGCAAAAGGCAATCGATGGACTGGAGAAGAAAGTAGAGACTCGGGAGAAGACAATCCTCAACCTGGGGAAGGCCTTGACGGACCAGAGAGACAGAATTGTCGCCCTGGAAGCTGAAGTGAAAATGTTGGTGGCGGCCCAGGGGAACTTAATGGGGAAAGTTGAGGACCAATAAAACAGGTCCCAACGACAAAATATTCGGATCGTGGGCCTGCCAGAAGGCATCAAGGGCAGGGATCCGATTGGTTACGTCGCCCAAATTCTGGGCAACGTAGTCGGGAGAGACAACCACCCCGACCTCCCAGAGTTCAACAGAGCTCAGGCCAAAACCCAAAGTGGGGAGCAACTGAGGGCGATTATTGCAAAGCTCCACCAATACAAGTACCATGAGAGGATCCTGCAGTCAGTATGTCAGATGAAAGTGAGAACCTGGGAAGGACACAAAATCCAAATTCATCTGGACATTGGGGCAGACCTAGGTAGCAAAACGCAGGGCTGAGTTCAACCGGGCGTAGTTGGCCCTGAACAAGAACAGGGTACATTTCGATATTGGACTCATTGGACTGTGAGCATGTTTATGCGGGACTGTGCTGCCTCGCTCTCATCGTAAAGGGAATACTGGATCACAGAAAACAACGAGCACAGGGGAAGGCAGATGAGAGGTTAGACAGGGAAAATGGGTAGTCAGCAGGCGTAAGGAAGGGGCTAGACCAGCCCCCGGAGGGGAGCCACTACACTAGCTGGGATAGCTAGCACAGGAAGGCAGACAGCGGCGGGGGGCACAGTGTACCTGGTCCGCAGGGGGTGGGGGAAAATCATAGAGGGAGGGGAGTAAAGTGCGACACAGGAAGGGGGGGGTGGAGACTGGGGGGAAGAGCACAAAAGAAACAGAATAGGGAAAATTAGTTGGTTTTTGTAAGGGCTTCAGCGGATGAGGAACGGGCTGAGGAAACAAAATGGCGCCGCAAGCAGACACTTTGGAGGGTACCTAAACAAAGGGAGACCCAAGAGGGCAGGGGCTCACCCATGTGGCATACACACAATTGGCGGCCATGTTGGGTGCCCTCCGGAAAAAAGGAAAACCTGGAGCGCAGGGGCCTGACCTCGTGGTGCGTACGGTGACTGTGACCATTTTGGATGGCAACCTAACAAAGAGAACCCCCGGAGTGCAGGGGAGCATCCATCAGGTAAGTATGGTTGATCCTGCAGGAGGGCGGGGGACAAAACCCCGACCAATATTATCACCTGGAATATCAGGGGACTTTTTTTTAGAAAATATTTTATTGAGGCATTTATAATTTTAACATTTTAAACAACAGAGATCCAACACACACAAAACATCCACAATAACATACCTAACTCCCCCAGCACTAGACCCTAACTACCCAATAGATTAGATTCCCTGCCCTTATTCATCACTTCCATGCCTCCCCTTCGCCCCCCATCCCCCCCCCCCCCCGGCCCCCCCACCCCCCCCCCCCCCATTCCCCCACCCCCCCTAACAAAGAGAAACCCCCACCCCTAACAAAGAGAACCCCTCACCCCCCCATCCCCATCCCCCCATCCCCCCCCACCCCCCCCACCATCAACTCCTTCTTACTCCATCAGTTTCTTATATATTTCCGAGACACTCCCCTCCCCAACCCCTAAGTTTGACACCACCTTATCCTGTAGCCCCCTTAGTGGGAGGCAAGGGAAGGCGGGGACCTGCCTCTGAACAAAATCCCGCACTTGCAAGTACTGGAACCTATTCCCACCAGCAACGCAAACTCTTCCTCTAGCTCCTCCAGGCTCGGGGAACCCTCCTCAATGAAGAGAACTCCAAAGCTCTCAATCCCTGCCCGTTGCCACCTCCTGAAGCCTCCGTCCAGCCCCCCCCCCCCCCCCCCCCCCCCCCCCCGGAGCGACTGGTGATTGTCACAAATTGGTGACCACACCGATACCCCCTCCAGCCTCATGAGCTGCCTCCATTGCCCCCACACTCTCAGGGCTGCCACTACCACTTGACCTGTGGAGTACCGAGCCGGCGAGAACAGCAGAGATGCTGCTAGCAAAGCCTTCGGACCTGTGCCCATACACGATGCCGCCTCCGCCCGCTCCCATACCGACCCTTCCCCCACTACCCATTTCCTCACCATCGATATATTAGCCGCCCAGTAGTAATTGATAAAGTTCGGAAGGGCCAAGCCCCACTTCCTGCACCCCCGCTCAAGAAGGACCGTCTTCAACCTCGGGGCATTCCCGGCCCATATAAAACCCGAGATCACCTCATTTATTTTTCCAAAAAATGCCTCAGGGATGAAAATTGGAGGATACTGAAACACGAACAGCAATCTCGGGAGGACTGTCATTTTCACAGTCTGTACCCTCCCCACCAATGACAGCGGGATCACGTGCCACCTACCAAGGTCCCCTTTCATTTGCTCAATCTACCTGCCCAAATTTAATTTATGAAGCTGACCCCAGTCCCTTGCCACCTTAATCCCCAGATACCTAAAACTCCTTCCCACCACTTTGAACGGCATCTCCTTCAGTCTCCTCTCCTGTCCCCTTGCCTGAATCGCAAAAACCTCACTCTTACCCATATTCAGCTTGTAACCCGAGAACCGGCCAAATTCCTCCAGTATTCCCCATAATTCCTGCAAACCCCCCAGCGGGTCTGTTATATAAAGGAGCAAGTCGCATAGAGTGAGACCCGATGCTCCACCCCTTCTCTCACTATCCTCCGCCAAATGTTCGATGCCCGCAGCGGCATTGCCAAAGGCTCTATGGCCAGGGCAAACAGTAGTGGAGAGAGTGGACACCCTTTTCTCGTCCCCCGGCACGGACTAAAATATTCTGATCAAATCCAGTTTGTCCTTACATTCGCCACCGGTGCCTGATATAACAACCGGACCCAATCTACAAATCCTTGCTCAAACCCAAACCTTCCCAGGACATCCTACAAATACTTCCACTCCGACCGATCAAAAGCCTTTTCTGCATCCATGACCACCACCACCTCGACCACGCCCCCCCTCCATAGGCATCAATATTACATTAAGGAGCCGCCTAATGTTGGGCGTCAGGTGTTGTCCCTTGACAAATCACATCTGGTCCTCCCCTGTTACCCCTGGAACACAATCGTCTATACGTGTCGCCAAGATCTTTGCCAGCAACTTTGCATCCACATTTAGCAGGGAGATTGGTCTAAATGACTCACAGCTCTCCGGATCCTTATCCCTCTTCAAAATAAGGGGAATGATGCCTGCGATAATGTTAGGGGGAGCACTCCCCGCTCCTGTGACTCATTAAAGGTCTTTACCAGAAGCGGCCCCAACAGCCCGGAAAACCTTTTGTAGAACTCAGCCGGGAATCCGTCTGGTCCCGGGACTTTGCCTGATTGCATCGCCCCCAATCTGTCCCAAACCACCCCCGCAAGCCCAATTGGGGCTCCCAAATCCGCCACCAATTCTTCATCTATCCTCGGGAAATCCAGCCCCCCCAGAAATCACTTCAACCCCTCCTCCCTGGCTGGGGGTTTCCGATTTATAAAATTTCCTGTAAAACTCCCAAAACACATCATTCACCCACGCCGGATCCAGAATCACCTTACTCCCTGTATCCCTCACTTTTCCAGTCTCTCTCGCCGTCTCCTGTTTCCTCAGCTGGTGCGCCAGCATGCTGCTGACTTTTTCCCTATATTCATGCACCGCCCAATTTATCCTCCTCAGCTGTCCCTCCTCCGTACCTGTGGACAGGAGCCCAAATTCCAGCTGCAGCCTCTGATACTCCTTCAGAACCCCATCATTCGGAGACTCCCCATACCTCCTGTACACCTGTAAAATTGCGCCTAGCAATCTATCCAACTCCGCCCGCTCAGCCTTCTCCCTATGGACCCGAATTGAGATGAATTCCCCCTAATAACCGCCTCCCAAACCACCCCCTCCCAAACCTCTCCCGTGTCATTGATCATGATATATCCCCTAATGGCCTCCCTCACCTGCTCACATGCGTCTTCATCCGCGAGCAGCCCCACATCCAACCTCCATTGCGGGCGTTGGGCTTTCCATTGCTGACTTGCAAGTCCACCCAATGCGGGGCTTGGCCTGACACCACTATTGCTGAATATTCAGCATCTACCACCTCAGCCAGTAGCGTCTTATTCATAAGAAAAAGTCTATCCGGGAATACATTTTATGTACATGATAGCATGACAAAAACTCCTTACTCCCCCCCTCCCCGGGTCCGCCTCTATCTTCCCCATCTCGAACGCCACCCATTTATTGACCAGGATTGCCACCCTCCTCGTTTTAAAGTCTAATCCCGAATGGAACACCTGCCCAACCCATCCCTTCCTCAACCTAATCTGATCCCCCACCTTCAAATATGTCTCCTGCAATATGGCCACGTCCACCTTCAGTTACCTCAAGTGCGCGAACACATAAGCCCTTTTGACTGGCCCATTCAGTCCCCGACCATTCCACATGACCGGCCTGGTCGGGTGGCACACTGCTCCCCTCCTCTACCGCAACCATAACCTCTCCTAGGCCAGTCTTCGGCCCATGCCTCCACCTCCCCAGGCCCGGCCTCGGACAACCACCGTCATCAACCCTCCTCCTCCTCCACTTTGAAAATCCCCCCCCCCCCCCCCAACACCCCCATTCCTCCTCCCAACCCCCCCTTACATCGATCTTCAGCTCCCCTCCCCCCCCCCCCCACTTTGCTTTGTGAACTAGCCCGCCCAGCTAGCCTGGCAGCCCCCGCCCATGGCGCCTCGAATCCTACCCCGCACTGATTCCCCTCCCCCCGCTCTTATTGCAAACAGTCAAAACACAGGCAAGAAGTAAAAACAAACAAACAATCCCTCCCAAGATCCGAATAGAGACCCACCCCTCATCACTAATAGAAGAACTATAACCCAGCCTAACCCCCAACAGAACAGAAAAACGGAAATAAACAAATGAAAGCTAGACAACAAAAACCCAATGTTTTTCACAGTGCAATATATGCACTTCAGTTCTCCTCAATCAAAGTTCAAGGTCCTCCTTCTCTTGCCAGTCCATTCTCCTTCATAAAGTTCGCTGACTCCTCTGCCAAGCCAAAGTACAGCTCCCAGCCCCCATAGGTCACCCATAGGAGAGCTGGGTACAGTAGACCAAACTTAACGCCCTTCTTGTATAGGGCCGACTTTACCTTATTAAAGCTCACCCTCCTCCTCGCAAGCTCTACCTCAGGTCCTGGTACACCCGAATCTCGACGCCTTCTCAGGTGCATTGCCTCGTCTGCCTGGCCTACATCATGATATGTTCCTTATCCAGGAACTGGTGCAATCGTACCACCATCGCCCTCGAAGGCGAAGAATAGTAAGGGCGGAATACTCCGCGATAGTGACCTCTGACCATGCTCCAGATTACGCAAATCTGCGGTTGGAGACGGGCCGTGCACAACGCCCATGTGGAGGTTGGACACGGACCTACAGGCCGATAAGGGCTTCTGTGCCAGAAAATATCACAAGCCATAGGCGAGTACATTGCAAATAACCAGAGTGAGATCTCACCTGCAATGTTCTGGTAGGCACTGAATGTGGAGATTAGAGGAAAGATTATAGCTACATGGCACGTATGTAGAGACAGGGGAAAGAGAGTGGCCAGGCAAAAACTGTTCGACTTCATTCTGGAGGTCAACAGAAAGTACTCTGAGACGCTGACCGTAGAGCTTCTGGCGGAGAGGAAAAAGCTACAGATGGACTTTAACCTGCTATCCACCAGGAAAGCAGTGCCTCAGCTCCTTCAGGTACTGAAGACCTTCCACGACCACAGGTAAAAGGCTGGCCGCCTACTGGCTCACCAGCTGAGAAAGCAAGCAGCCATGAGAGAACTAGCTCAGATACAAAATAGCAGAGACAGACTGGTAACCGAGCAAAAAGAGGTCAAGCGAGCATTCAAAACCTTCCACTGAGGGCTGTACACCTCCGTGCCCCCCGACGGGGATGCAGGGATGAAACGGTTCCTCAATGAACTGGACATGCCAGTTGTGGGGACGATAGACTGGAGGAGCTGGAAGCACCAATAGGACTGGGAGAGATCATGGAGAGTATCAGCTCCATGCAGGCAGGTAAGGCGCCGGGACCCACCAGTTCCCGGTAGACTGCTATAAGAAATTCGCACAAATTTGAACGATGCCAGGGAGGCACGGCCAACCACGGCCACATGTTTGCGCAATCTCATTGGGAGATATAAATCTGACTTATTGAACCACCGCAAATCAGGAACCGTGATAAATATTATAGGCTACATGGCATAACACAACAAATGCTTCAACTCAACATGAGCAATATGGGATATGGGATATCCACTAGTACTTAATAAAGGCATGGTGGCACAGTGGTTAGCACTGATGCTCACAGCGCCAGGGACCTGGGTTCAATTCCAGCCCAAGTGACTGTGTGGAGTTTGCATGTTCTTCCCGTGTCTGCGTGGATTTCCTCCAGGTGTTCTGGTTTCCTCCCACAGTCCAAAAAAGTCCAAAGATGTGCAGGCTATCAAGATTGGCCATGCTAAATTGCCTCCTTAGTGTCCAAAGATGTGGACTTTAGGTGGAGTTATGGGGATAGAGCGGGGAAGTGGGCCTAGATAGGGTGCTCACTTAGAAGGTCAGTGCGGACCCGATTGGCTGAAAGGCATCCTTCTGCACCGTCGGGATTCTATATGCTAATTTGTATTGTGGAACAGCTTCTACTCAAACAACTGCAGCATTTATTTTGGTTTACACAGTTGTTTTCTCATTTATGCATTGGAGCAGACTTCACATCACCGGCAACATCAAAACAAGTGTGCAAATCTGTTATCTTACAGCCTAAAGCTAATTTTACTGGAGTGGCGGTCAGCATCACCACCGGGCTCTGGTTTGGGTGCTGAACAGAGCGCAATGTTCCTGGCCCGCTATAGGTGATGCCCAGTGGGGGTGTGAACAAAATCTGCATATTGAAATGAGCATTTAAATATCCTGGGCAGGATTCTCCGCCGGCGGGATGTTACATTTTGCCGGCAGCCCGAGGGTTTCCCGACGCGTGGGGCTGCCCCAAAATGGGCAGGTGTAATGGAGCATCCCGCTGGCGGCGTGAAATAGAAATGTGGTACGGCGGGGCGGAGAATCCAGCCCCTTGCATCCGTTTAAAGCTAGCTCAGCATGAGGACAGTGGGAGTCAGTACTGGCCTACACTACCGGAGACCAGATGTAATGACCATGCTGGGGGAATCAGAGGCTTTTGGAGCCCACAGGTGGTTGGGGACATGGTGGGGCAGTGCACCCTGGCATTGCAGATTGACACTGCAAGGGGTAGGGCCTGAAAGAGTTGGGGCCTGAAAGGAGAGGATGAAAGAGGCAGGCCTGAAAGGGGTGGGGCCTGAATGGGGCGGGGCATGAGGCCACTCCACAGTGAGGTGTCACTCCCCTGAGGGGATGTGCTGATGCCAGCAAATGGCGGCTGGGGTCTGATGTCAAGTGTGAAGAGGCTGGGCCTGAAGTTAGATTGGGGGGGTGGGGGGGGTTGATGTCGGCATAGATGGCGTTGGGGGGGGAGGCATTGAAGTCCAGATGCCTGCAATGTTCTTGCGGGGGGTTGAGGCCCTGCACTCTTACTTTGAGATCGGGACACCCTTTAGAAATGAGGCCCCGATCTCCATGAAGCCGCCCCTGCCGGCATCTTTGGTTCCCACACATAATTTTTTCAGAAGCTTTTACCCCAGCTCCAACAGAAATGACCACGTGTGGGTGGATTGCAATGGGAATCGCGCCAGAGCAGCCAACTCAATTTACACTGGCTTTCCTGCCCAAAATGACACTTAGTTATTTTTTGGGAGAATTCCGCCTTGGGTGCCCGAAACAGAAAATATCTGTTCCACAGCTTTGATATCACTGACCCCTATACAAATACAAAAAGATTTTATCTTGAATATGTATGCAGTGAAGCCAATTTTCAGTATGGACTAAACAATGGGTGGGATTTACTGAGCACCCGCGGTGTGTTTTTCGGCGGCGGAGCCAACCCGCCGGCGGGATTTTGTGGTCCCGCCGTTGTCAGCAGGATTTCCCGTTGACTGCACCCCTCATGCCGCGAAACCTGTATGCTGTTGATGGGACTGAAATATCCCACCGGCATCAGCAGCTTGTAAATTCCGCCCAATTTGTGCCGACTGATAAGATAAATCACAACTCAGATGGTCAGTTATATCCCAATCACAATAAATCCTCCTCCATAATAGTCCTCAATACCGGTGCCCCGCAAGGCTGCGTACTTAGCCCCCTACTCTACTCCCTGTACACACACGACTGCGTGGTTCCAACTCCACCTGCAAGTTTGCTGATGATACAACCATAGTGGGCCGGATCTCGAATAACGACGAGTCAGAATACAGGAGGGAGATAGAGAACCTAGTGGAGTGGTGTAACGACAACAATCTCTTCCTCAATGCCAGCAAAACTAAGGAGCTGGTCATTGACTTCAGGAAGCAAAGTACTGTACACACCCCTGTCAGCATCAACGGAGCCGAGGTGGAGATGGTTAGCAGTTTCAAATTCCTAGGGGTGCACATCACCAAAAATCTGTCCTGGTCCACTCACGTCGACGCTATCACCAAGAAAATACAACAGCGCCTATACTTCCTTAGGAAACTAAGTAAATTCGGTATGTCCACATTAACCCTTACCAACATTTACAAATGCACTATAAAAAGCATCCTATCGGGCTGCATCACAGCCTGGTATGGCAACTGCTCGGCCCAGGACCGCAAGAAACTTCAGAGTCGTGAATACCGCCCAGTCCATTACACGAACCTGCCTCCCATCCATGGACTCCATCTCCACCTCCCGCTGCCGAGGGAAAGCGGGCAGCATAATCAAGGATCCCTCCCACCCGGCTTACTCACTTTTCCAACTTCTTCCATCGGGCAGGAGATACAGAAGTCTGAGAACACACACGAACAGACTCAAAAACAGCTTCTTCCCCACTGTCACCAGACTCCTAAATGACCCTCTTATTGACTGACGTCATTAACACTACACCCTGTATGCTTCAACCGATGCCAATGCTTATGTAGTTACATTGTATATCTTGTGTTGCCCTATTATGTATTTTCTTGAATTTTGTTTAATTCCCTTTTCTTCCCATGTACTGAATGATCTGTTGAGCTGCTTGCAGAAAAATACTTTTCACTGTACCTCGGTACACGTGACAATAAACAAATCCAATCCAATCCAATCCAGAGTAGCTGCCATTTGTATAGACACAGTAAACAACACTTAATACAGGGGTAACTGGTCAGATGGCAACCAGGTCAGTGGCAATTTAGCATTTGTTCATTGTACTTATACAATCTTCAAGATTTCAGCAGAAAAGCTATTAGGCTCATTATGTCTTTGCCTTTTTCCACATCAGAGGTATCAAACGCTATTTTTCTGCTCTTTCTCCATAACCATCAATATTTTTCTTCATCAAATGTTCATCTAATTTCTGATGAAATGTCATGATTGACTCAGCTTCAATAGGCACTTGTGGTAGTGCTCTCCATATCCTAATAACCCCTTGCATGAAAACATTGCTTCTAACCTTCCCTTTTATGCTTCTAAATTTATGACCCCTTGTTACCAATTCACTGACCAATAAATAATCCTTCGATTTTTTAAAAATCCAATTAATATTTCAACTCTTCTCTTGGACCCCCTTTAACCTTCTGTGATCAACTGAATATATCTCTACTTCATCAGATCTCTCATCAGAACAATATCCTTTCACCCTGGTATCATTTGAGTTGCACTCTTGACTCCAATATTCTTTCCATAAAGGGGGGGGGGGGGGGGGGAGTTGTCAAAGTTGTACATAATATTCCAATTGTAGCCTTCCCAATGCTTTGCACTAACAGCTCTTTAGGAACATTATATCAGCAGGGTGTACAGGGCACACAGCAAAGTGGAGTTGAAGCCACAATCAGATTAGCCATAACATTGAACAGTGGGGCTGGCTTGAAGGGCCAAATGGCCTAACTCCTGCTCCTAATTCATATGTTTTTATATCTATTTGCAAGAGTTCCAAATTATCACTATCCTGCGAACTAAATAAAAGTTTTTAAAATTCAATCCAAAATGGCCTACGTCTAATTTTTAGACCATATCGCCTTGCTCTAGATTCTTCCATCAGCAGTTTCTCTGCCTACCTAAACAAATCATTTTTTATGTTTAAACACCACCGTTCGATCCCCTTAATCTTTTAAATTTAGAAGAATTGAAATTATGTTTATGCAACCTGCCCTTATAATTTGACACTACAAGCTCCAGTAGCATTCTGATGACTCTCCAAGGCCAAAAATCACTTTCCTATTTGGGGTGCCCAAAACAGAACACAGTACACAGACAGAGTTTGAGTAAATAAACAGAACATATTCACTTATATATTCAAACCCTTCAGATATAAGTTTTCATTTCCTTCGTCTTTTTGATTGCTTTTAGTATGTGTGCTCGTTTTAAGTGACTATGTACACGGGCATCTAATCCTTTTGTTCCACAGCAGCTGCTAGTCACTATTTAGAAAATGTTCCAATTTGTGTTTCTCAATTCCAAAGTGGATGACCCCATATTTGCTCAGATTAAACTGCAATCTGCCATAGTTCTGCCGACTTAATGATCAATGTCCCTTTGTGGCTTCCTGTTCCCCTCCACACAACTTGTCATGCCTCCAGTCTTCATGTTATTGGCAAAATGTACAACTTTCTGGTTCTTCACCCAAATGTTTGATTATTTATGGCAAAAGGCTATGGCATGGATCACTGGCGTTGCCATGTCTCCTTCCTCCAAAAAGAACAGGTTGGAGCCTGGCTCCTTAGATCTGTTTCAACTATAAGCTCCCAACAGCAATCAGCTCACTGGATTGTCATGCTACTCGGCTGCCACTTCAAGTCAAGGCCTAGTACAAAATTCAATTCAAGTAGAATTAGAGGGCAGGATAACTAAACATAAGAGGGAGGGGAAAGGGTAGAAGACAACTGGCAGATGGGAGTCTTAGCTTACGACATAGGGGATACTGGGGCTGGTTTAACACACTGGGCTAAATAGCTGTCTAGTAATGCAGAACAAGGCCAGCAGTGCGGGTTCAATTTTCGTACCGGCCTTCCTGTACCGGCCCCCCGAACAGGCTCCGTAATGTGGCGACTAGGGCTTTTCACAGTAACTTCATTGAAGCCTACTTAAGTGATTATTATCATTATTAAATTGTAGCATTCACATTAAATGCTCATTGCAAGATCACTGCATCAGGAAATCTTAAGTAGCCTTTAAAGGCAAGAGGTTTGGGATTCAAAAGTGGCTGCTTTCAAATATGGACATTAACTTCCTACGGTCATTGAGCAAAATTAGTGGTTTTCATAGAATTCCTACAGTGCAGAAGGAGGCCATTCGGCCCGAGTCTGCACTGACCCTCCAAAAGAGCAGCCTACCTATGCCCAGCTCCCCCCCCCCCCCATATCCCCATAACCCCACGCATTGATCATGGTCAATCCACCTAGCATCCACTGCACATATTTGGACAGTGGAAGAAAACCGGAGCACTCACAGGAAACCCACACAGACAAGGGGAGAACGTGCAAACTCCACACAGTCACTCAAGGCCGGTCCCTGGAGCTGTGAGGCAGAAATGCTAACCACTGTGCCACTCAATATAGCATAAGGCTCATAGCTTTCTGATCCATTTTAAAAATGGCATACCTTGGACAACAAATAAGTCTCACAGAGTATGCATTCAGACTGACAGCATTTGCTTCTATTTTATCACATTTCAGTACACATTTTCCTGCAGTGCCACCTGATGGAAAGAATATGCAATTGTTCAGACACTGGAATAACCAGGTTAGATGTGTATGTACAATTGCTTTGGCAGGTTTTGTAACCTGCTTGCCACTGCAATTACAATCATGTTTCATTTGCTTTCATAACCATGACTGCAAAAAATGTTCTGAATTATAGAAATGAAAAGTCAGGCTGTGTAAATTCACCCACAGTTGTTCTGTACCAAGGGTGCTCAGACTGAAATCTGTGGACCTCTGGGCTGCAGGGAAGACTTTCCAAGGCTATAGCAAAATAATCTCCCTAGCAGGAGAGAAAGAGAGAAGGAGGGAGAGAAACAGAAGAGAGAAAAGGAAAGGAGGAATAAAATGCAAGCCACCCACTTTCAATATATAATGGTATTAGTGTCTGATGAGTTGCTGGCAAGAGGTTGACTCTAGAAATTCCCAAAGACTCAATGGACTGGATTCTCCAAAAATGGGGCTATGGCCCCACGCCGGCGTAAAAATGCTGGCATTTCATGCCAGACTTTCCTTAAAAAAATTAAGAGCTATTCACCTATCTGCAGGGACCTGGAGTGCTTCTTGCAGCTTTAGCTGCGGTTACGGGCCCCCGCACTTCCGGTTCCGAGTCCACGCATGCGCACGGCAATGGCTTCCAGCGGCCGCGCCGAACGTGATGGTGGACTCAGCCGGCGGACCTGGACCAGAAAACAAGGTCCCAACGACTTGCCCCACGCCACTCCATCTAACCCGCCCGATCGCTGCCCCCCCCAACCCGGTACTTGACCCCCCCCCCTCCCACAAAGGCGGCCGCGGCCTGAGTCCCGACCGGCCAGACGTGGTTAGAACCACGCCGTCGGGAACTCGGCCGGTCGGGACTGGAGCATCGCTGGAAAGGTCTCTAGCAATGGCCCCCCCAGCCGCACCGCGTAAATCGTGCCCGAGCGATTCTCCGGCGGGGACGGCGCCGGGCCCGATTAGGGCGTAAAAGTGGATTCTCCACCCCTGCGCTAAATGCGATTTTGGTGCGGGGCTGCGGAGAATACAGCCCAACATCTTCATGGGGATGGGCACCTCGACTGCCATGGTTTTCAGTGGTGAAGCTCAGTCGAGGACAGGTTGGAAGCCAGCTGCTAATCTGAAACTCGGATGCATTCAATTTGGAATTATGCTGTGAGCAAGCAACATTAAAATGTTGCCTGGTCTTTTGGACATTTCCAGTATTTTCCGGTTACATTAATCTAATATTGGTTTGATTCTTGTATTCATGGAAAAGCTGTCAATTTGTTGTACTTAAATAAGTCACTTTGTTGCAACAATGTAAATTTCTTGAATGATTAAATAACCCTCAGAATCTAGGCTGGGTTTGCATAGGTCTGTAAAATACTCCCGAGAATGCCATTTTCACATGAGTACTCTGAAATA
Organism: Scyliorhinus canicula; assembly: GCF_902713615.1. Taxonomy (NCBI): domain Eukaryota; kingdom Metazoa; phylum Chordata; class Chondrichthyes; order Carcharhiniformes; family Scyliorhinidae; genus Scyliorhinus; species Scyliorhinus canicula. The sequence continues at coordinate 198,415,813 of NC_052146.1, read as the reverse complement.
GAATTGGATGGAAGGAAACTTATCTGTATATGGGAAAGCTTTTCTAAAATGAATCTGCATTGAGCCTGTAAAAGATCTAAATGTGGCGTGCCTGCTGTTAATCTGATTTGACCAATAGCTGTTGCATTGGATGTGATCTGTGAATTGACTGTATGTACATGCCATTGATAGGTAATCTTTAACCATATTAAACACAATGCAGTTGTCATGTATTAGAATGTTAGTGGAAGCCTCATTGATCCTTTATCTCTGGTTTGTCTAGTCCAGTGTTTTTCAAACTTTTTTCCCAGGACCCACTTTTGCTAACCGGCTGACCTTCGGGACCCACGCCAGCCGACCTTCGCGACACATGCTACATTTGCTTATCTTTAATGTGAAAGGGGAGCCTGCTTGGTCCTCCTGATCTCACATGAATCAGGTTCAAAGGAGAAGTGGGCAATGCGCTTTTAGATGCAGACTTCAGCCAGTTAGTTTTTGCCATATTCACCTTTATGAAAATGGAAAATCCAACCTCGCACATGTAGGTTGTCGTGAAAGCAACAGCAACAAAATGCTTGTTTTATTCAGCACTGGATACTCCTGGGAGATGCTACTCCAGAATGCTGACAGCCTCATGCACTTTTATGTTTTTAATGTGATATCACAGGTCAGGTACAGCAGCGTGGTCTTTTCATTTGGAGTCAGCTGTAAGTTAATAACTGGGGTCTCAACCTCAAAAGGAATTTTTCATCCACCACTTCCCTTTCAAAATCTGAAATTTCTCCTCTCATTTGCCAGCACTTCCCTGCATTTAACCCACATGAGCTTTGAATCCATATTTGCAGAGGCACAATTGGCAAAACCATACCTCAAGAAATCTTCTTTCTACTGCTTTGTTCCCGAGTTAAGTTTCTTCTTTGTCATCTGTTAACCAGAGACCCTGGATCTCTGTGCAGAGCTAACATTACACTAACAGCACCGCTGTGTCCTGCCCTGGACTCTACTGAGAGGTTCTCTCCAGCAGATTCAGCTGTGAGATTCTGGCCAGTCGATACACAATGTATTAGTGTCTCTGACCGTCTCTTACTTTTAGGAAAATGATCGATCTTCACAATCTTCTTGCCAGCAGCTAGAAAATGGAAGCAATTCTGTTCTGTGATTTGGCATCAAAAGAAGGCACATACAAAGCGTTTGATATCAAGTGACCTGCTCTCTGCTGCTGTTCCTGGCCGGAAGACTGCACACACTTAATTTTCTTTAATTTGAAAGGTGATTGCGGCCCCAATTGTTCTATTTAAAGCTCATAGCGACCACTTCGCACTTCTCCTGCAATCGCGGCCACCACGAGAATGGCGCAACCGATCGCTCTGCGACCCTCTCAAAACCCACCTGAGACCCATCCACAGGTCGAGCCCGGCACTTTGAAAAATCCTGTTCTAGTCTGTCTCATTATTATCCACATTATTTAAATAGTCTTAAAATTGCTACTTGATTGAAAGGAAACGGAGGTCGTCATAGTCCTCGAGGATCATAGGCTGCATTCTCCTTTTGAGAAAGAGTTGACTGGTGGTGATTTAATCTGAGGGTCACCACACCTCAAGCGAGGGGCAAGGTTGGGCCTTCATGGATAAGTTCAGCCGGTAAGGGAATTCAACCCCATTGCTGCGCTTCATGAACCAGCTGGCCAGCTAACTGAGCTAACCGACCCCCAACTACTTAATTACCTGCTCTCTTAAAGGCATTATTAAAACAGCCTAAAAATGCAGCAGTTTTCTATTGAGTATTGTGTAGCATTATAATTTAAATTAGGTGTCCATAATCGCTAATTGATTTGAAAAAGGGTTTTTCAAACAAAAATGTTTGAGAACCAGTTCTTTGTCATATGGCTGTGAAAGTGACTCTCAAACAATCCGCTGCCTCAGATTGTAAACAGTTAGCTAAACTACAAGTGCTGATGTCTATAAATTATACTATTTTTAATGTGCTTCCTTTATTTCTTATCAAGATATCAATATCTTGCTGGTATGCAATTTTGTAGTTGCCTATCTATGTCGCCGAAGTAGCCATAATGAGCCGTGACATCAATTATTTGCAAGCTATTCAACTATAACTGAATGAGACTCTGCAGATTCAGCATCTGAGTTAACTCTGCGTTAAGCTTTTGATCCCATTTCCTCTCAATTAGGAATTTATTTTTTTCACCCTGCTATTACTACATGCTGTTCTTGATGGCATCATCATGCTGTCAGGTTCCACAGAAAGACTGATGGCACCCAGCTCTACACCACCACCACTTCTCTCAAACTGTCTAGTACCTTTGTTGCCAAACATCCAATCCTGGATGAGCCACAATTTCCTCTAATTAAGCCTTAGGAACACCAAAGCCATTGCCTTCTCTGGTTTCTCATCATTAAATTTTGAAAATTCAGCATCAATTCCAAATCCGACCTGGCCACTACCTCAGACTGAACCAGACTGCCTGCAGCCTTGTGTCCTTTTATTCTTGAGCTAACATTCTGCATTCTGATCCCATGTTCTCCATATCAAAGGCTACCTACTTCCAACCTCCAGAGCATCATCCTTCTTTCGTCAACCTGAGTCCATCTGATGTGAGACCCTAATTTATTTTGTTATTTCCTTGGCTGGCCTCCATATTCCACCTCCTCCACCACCCGCACCCACCCACCCACCACCAGGGGCTGGTTTAGCTCACTGAGCTAAATCGCTGGCTTTTAAAGCAAGCCAGCAGCACGGTTCGATTCACGTACCAGCCTCCCCGAACAGGCGCCGGAATGTGGCGACTAGGGGTTTTTCACAGTAACTTCATTGAAGCCTACTCGTGACAATAAGCGATTTTCATTTTTTTTTCATAAACATGAGCTCATCCAAAGCTCTGCCGCCTGTGTCTGAACCAATAGGTCCTGTTTACCCATGTTCACGATCCATATCAACTCTGGGAAGACCAATGCCTCAATTTTAACATTCTCATTCCTAGTGTTTAAATTCCTCCATGGTCTTGCCCCTCCCTACCTCTGTGCGTTCCTCCGTCTATACAACCCTTCAAGAACTCTATGGTCATCGATCTCTAGTCCCTTGTGTTCTTCCTCCTCACTTAAAACATTCCTAAATAGAGCAGAGAGGGATTAAACCTGGATCCTTAAATCATAGATAAACTTGCTGTAATCTCTGACGAGCTGTGTGTTTAAATGGATTTGAGAACAACAGCTTCTGAAAAATAATCTTATTTACACATCGAGAAAGACAATCCTTTGGACTCATGGACTAGAACTGTCCAATGTCTCTGGGTGGATTATTCAACAGTTGTCACTACACTTCACTAGTAACATAAATTTTAGGAAGTAACTTATTGGCATTATCACAAGTTTTGTCAACTAAAAACAACAGGATGGTTGGGTGTACAAAAAAGCTCCCCACATGTTATCATTCAAACCAGCCACTACTTTTAAGTAAATGTTATAAATGTTGATCCTGGGGGGATCTTGACAGGGTGGATGCAGAGAGAATGTTTCCTCTTGTGGAATAATTTGGAACTAAGAATCACTGTTTAAAAATAAGAGGTTCCTCATTTAAGACAGAGATGAGGAGATTCTTTTTTTATCAGAGGGTTGTGAATCTTTAGAGCTCTCTTCCTTCAAAGTGCCGTGGAAGCAGTCTTTGAATATTTTTGAGGCAGAGATTCTTGATAAGCAAAGGTGTGAAAGGTTATCGGGGGTAGGTGGGAGATTACCATCAGCCATGATTTTATAGAATGGTGGAGTAGGTTTGAGGGGCCAAATAGCCTAGTCTTGTTCCCAATTCGGATGTTGGAATTACATTTTAAATAAGGTTATTCTGTGTCATGACGATGTCCTTTTGAGGATCATACTAGATCAGAGGCCTATTAGATCATAGTGATGAAAATTAGAATATCTAACCTAACCTTTGAGAAACAAGTTCTACATTCGAGATTTTGCATTGATTTTTACTATTAAAATAATAAAAATTTGCAATATTTCAATTAAGATAAAATTGGCATTTCTGTGATATTCTAAATAAACTACGATGTACACAAAAGAGAAATTCGTACTACAGCAGTGCACTTTGACCAACAATAACAAAATATTACCGCATTGAGAAATGTTGTTTTCCTTTATGTTCTTGTCGAAACCTCCTGAACACACACTGTCTTGGAATGCATCCATGGGCAGCCTCTGAAACCGATCAGGTGCATGTTCACTCACAATAACGCTTTTGTGACGATTCACTTCAACTGTCAGGCAATTCTTAAAATCATTCAGCATAGTGCCTTGTGTCAGCTCTTCCTTAATGGGCTCTAACTGAGTCACAGGGACGGGTAATTCCTGAATGCAAGCTGAACTATTTGCTCTAATGCACCTATTACTTTCTATCACTTCATAGCGATGTCTTTCACTTTTTGACGAGATTATGGGAGTGAATGGCATGACTTCACTGGCTTGGAGTCCTGTCTTTATGTCAGAAACATTGTGGAAGTCTTGTCTTTCCTTGCTTGACATGGGCGACTTTAAGTTGTCCATCACAGAATTACTGTGCATTGCTGTCATTGGTGCTGTCTGACTGTTTGGCTGAGAAGATGTAAAGCTCTCCACGGGCTGTTGATATTTTTGTTGTGGACTCAAACATGTATTTGAGGTCCTTGATTCATGTTGGTCCAGAATACAAGTGGCAGTTTTAGATAATGCCTTTGACAGATCTTTTCCAACATCTCTATCGCTTTGTCTTGATAAATTCCTTGTCTGAAAAAGAATACACCAAATATTACATTGCAAGCAATGTCATTTGATTTAATTTGCATACTCAGAACATTCAACAAACACCTGTATAAAATTATTCTGGGAAGTATTTTCTCTTCAACTGACAGCAAAGAAATATGGTATAATCACATGCAAAACATCCATTGAAACATATTTTTATATCACAATAAATAGATCTTTCAATACCATTCTGGGCTAGTCCCCAAATATAAATGCAAACAGAAAATATTTAATTTTCTTTGTATTTTTCCAATTAAGGGCAATTTAGCGTGGCCAATCCACCTATAATGCACATCTTTTGGGTTGTGGGGGAGAGACCACGGGGAGAATGAGCAAACTCCACACGGATAGAAGCCTGGGGCCGAGCTCAAACCTGGGTCCTTGGCGCCATGAGGCAGCAGTGCTAAGCACTGCACCACTGTGCCGCCCTGAAAATATTTCATTTTCAATCAGATTTGATAATATTTTATAACACAGAATGGCAAATCCTTTACAATTATATATGACGATAATAAATAGGCTCCACTCATAAATGCAATAAATTTGATGGTTAATGACCTGCTGCTGGGTATTTCATTTATGTAAATGTGGTACAAAATATAATGGAATAAAGTTTTCCTTTATTTGCAACGTGATACTTTAAAGTCATGAGATAATTGAATAACAATATGTCTTTTTGTGAGCAAATTCCACTTTTGTGAGCCACTGGGTCACTGTCTGTGCGGAGTCTGCACGTCCTCCCCGTGTGTGCGTGGGTTTCCTCCGGGCACTCCGGTTTCCTCCCACAGTCCAAAGATGTGCGGGTTAGGTGGATTGGCCATGCTAAATTGCCCGTAGTGAGGGGGGGGGGGGGGGGGGTTGTTGGGTTACAGGTATAGGGTGGATACGTGGGTTTGAGTAGGGTGATCATTGCTCGGCACAACATCGAGGGCCGAAGGGCCTGTTCTGTGCTGTACTGTTCTATGTTCTATGTGTGATTTTTAAAAAGTCAATTAGTAAGCATTAAAAATTGAAATCATGGGGTGGAGCTATAACTAAATAGCCACAGATATTTTAATACGCCCTGAAAGTACATTTACCTCATTTGCACTCACACTCATTTTTTTTTTGTTATCCTCAAAGAGAAGAAAGTGTACCAATAAATAATCAAAATATAATCGCTGGTATTAGTGGTCATACTGAGAACATGACAATATCTTTCCAAACTGTCAATTTATAAATGATTGATATCCCTCATCACATTGAACCATAAGTATAAAATCTCAGATCAGCAGTGGCAAATAATTGAGGAAGCAGTTCTGTAGTGAATGGAAAAGGGAAATTACGCCCTACCCCACACAATACATTATGCAAATACAATATTCTTAAATGAAAAAAAAAAGAAATGATCTATGCTCCCAGCAAGTGCTATGGATGGGCACAAAGTCAGTCGTGAAGTATGGAAAAGTAGACCATTGAGTGGCACTAGACATGGCTAATGCAACGTAACAGATTTACCCATTTTACTTTGCATCTTCATCTAATTAACTTTGTCGCATTAATGTTAATACTGATACTGAAACTTCCATGGCATTGCTCAGTCAGAGCATGGGATTTTTTTGAATAATGCAGGCCAGCACAGCCCAAACAGAAACTTATTAGCAGCCAGAGAAACCAAAATCCCACTTGGCAACTGATTCACTCCACTGCATTTCAACTTTCGATTCTCGTAACTTGTTCAACTATGCCTTTCCCTCTCTTTTTCCTATTCACTCACCTGAATAAAGTCCATTGCTCCCAACCAGGATAGCTTCTCTCTCCCTTTCCCCATTGCCTCTGGGTTTATTCTTTCCCTATTCCCCGCACCACAGCATGCTGAATTGATACATTTGGAGTTTGTTTGTTGGAGGCAAATTTGTGCGAATGTGCAATGTTCTACCAATAGTTCCAAACATTCCAAGGCCAAGTTCCAATAGTACAAACTTACTTTATCTGGCCTCACCAAAAATGAACTACACATATTTAGGAGGTGGCGGGGAGTGATGGCCTGAGAGAAGGTGTGACTATGAAATGAAGTGTACTTCTACCTTTCTCTCCCTTTTCATCACCCTCTCCCTTCCCTCCTTTTTACACACTTCATGCTTCTCCCACTTCTCTTTTCATTTTTACCTTGTCTCCCCACGGTTACTGTTCTATTTTACCTCTCTCACCTCTTTCTACAACATTTTATACTGGAACATATGAAGACAGTAAAGAAGGGGAAAGGACAGCCAGCAAAAAGATTAGAGATCAGAAGGGATTCTGTACAATAAAGACAAGTAGAGATCGGAAGAGGCAAGGCTAAGAAATCAGGATGAACCTTTATGCAAGCTTTCACAGAATCACAGAAAAAACAGTGCAGAAAAGCCCTTCGGCTCATTGAGCATGCATCTCCGCATGAAAGGCACATGATCTGCCAATCCTAATCAAATTTGCCAGCACTTGGCTCATAGCCTCAAATGTTATCTCTACCAAGCATATACTTGAAGCAGTTGTATTAAACTTAGTTGGTTGGTTCTCCTGAAGTCTGAGATGCAACTATGTTTGGGAGACGTTCTCTCAGCATAAGCTGATCTGGAAGACTTAAAGATTGCAGAAAGGACAACAATCCTGCATTCTCATATCTCAAGCTGTTTCCATTCCAGAAGTTGGCACTGAAAGTCTGGTCCTTGGATGCACCTATCATACCAGTGACGTGATCACCAATTCATGTTATCAATGCATCTTACATTCAGTCAGGAAGAGACAGAATCAATTTTTACAGAGGCAAATCAGGTAGAAATTCTTTGTTTTTTAAACCCATTCTACTATCCCCAAATTAGACTGTGGCTAGTGTTATATATCACTTTGTGGTAATATGTCATTACTCTTTGCCTCGTGATCCAGAATGGTCTGATGGCGTGATGATAAAGAAACCACCAATCTCTAACTTGAAGCAAAACTAATTTATTGAATAATGATTAAATTAAATAGCGTATGCACACTCTCCAGAGCTATAACTATTAATACAGTAATCTGTAATCTAATATTAACTAATGATGTACTCGTGATACTTCTCTCTAATTTATTTTACTCCCTGAGTTGTGATCAATTCCTTTCCTCTAATAATACTTAACTGACTATCCAGCATTCCCTGAAGCATGTATTTATACTGGGAACTGGTGGTGGCCTCTAGTGTTTGAATTACACTGAGATGTAATAATTAACCCTTCACTGGCATACCTATATACATATCATTACATCCTCCTTTTTTTAAACATTTCTTTTCTATGTACAAAGGAAAAAATGTATAATAATATTACAATACATGATATGTATATAACTTTGAAACATAATGAAAAATCAATAAGAAAAAAGGTCAACAAGTACAATTGACAAATGGAGACTGTCCTTAGTCTTCACTCATGGTGTGTTGAAATACCAAGTCATCATATGTTCGACTGGTTGAACCGCCTCGGCCCATTTGTTTTCATTTCATTTTAACTGTCTTTTACCATTTCTTTCTTTCTTCATATACATTTAATTTCCCCCCCGCCCCCCCAATCTTATCCACTTTTCCTGCACCTTTCTCCTCTTTGCTATCCTCTTTGCTATCCCCTTCCCCTCCCCCCCACACCTACAGTTCATCCTCTGATGTCAGTTTCCCTGCTGTTTGACCTTTCACATCTTTTGTTCTCTCTGGGGACTGCCATTAACACTCTTTACCCTTGGTTTCTGTGGCTATTAGCACCCGGTTTCCCTGGGTTTCTGTGGCTATGACTCATCTTTCATTCTCACTCCACAGTATAAATACTTCCCACTTTCTCTATCTGTTAGCTTTGACAAAGAGTCATCGGACTCAAAACATTAGCTCTTTTCTCTCCCTACAGACTTGCTGAGATTTTCCAGCATTTTCACTTTCGTTTCAGATTCCAGCATCATCAGTAATTTGCTTTGAACCACTTTTGTTGTCTGACCTAGTCTTTTTTCTGTGCTTGTGGTATCGGTTATGTATGCCATCTGCCTTAAAAAGGTTTTCGTTTTTGTCGTGGAGCAAATACGAATTCATGGAGCTGGATTCTCCGCAGCCCTGCGGCAAAATCTCGTTTGGCGCCGGGGTGGAGAATCGATGTCTATGCCTGCATCAGGGCAGGTCGGGACCGGAGTATCGCTGAGAGGGCTTCTGGCAATGGCCCCGCAGCCACACCGCATAATTAGCGTGTGAGTGATTCTCTGGGGACGAGGCACGGCTGGGGGGCCATTGCCAGAGGCCCTCCCAGTGTTACTCCGGTCCCGACCGGCCGAATTCCCGACGGCGTTGTTCTAACCACATCTGGTCGGTCAGGACTCAGCCGTGGCCACCCTGATGGGGGACGGGGCGGCGATCGGGCGGGTCAGGTGGAGAGACGCGGGGCAGATTGGTGGCACCTTGTTTCTTGGTGCAGGTTCGCTGGCTAAGTCTGTCATCACGTTCGGTGCAGTCTCTGGAGGCTGCCGCCGTGCGCATGCGCAAACTCGGATCCGGATGCGCGGAGGCCCGCATCCACCGCCAAAGCTGCGTGAAGCTCCCCGGGTCCCTGCCAGCCCCCTGCAGGTAAGTGAATTGCTCCATATTTATTTCAGGAAAGTCTGGAGTGAAACACCAGCGTTTCTACGCATGTGTGGGGACATTTTTGGAGAATCCAGTCCATGAAATTTGTTGGCATGACATTTGTTTTGTCTGAACAATGTTCTGTTCTTCGTGACATTGCAGTTAAGTTGTCCTTCAGTTTCAGAGATGTACCATTGTGTACAGTTCGTTGTTTCATAGTTTCTGTTGTTGTGTTCAATAACTGTTCCGTCTGGACTGTTTTAGTAATTTTCAAACTTTTTTGTATCATTGTCCTTTGTATTATTTGGTGTTTCTTTGCACTTACGATGTCAGGTTCATTTGAATGATCTGATGTTTCATTGATCTTGGTGACATCAGTCATTTCTGGTTGGTCTGATGCATGTTTGATTTCTTCATGCTCCTCTTCTGGAGTGAACTTCTCCAAGATTTCATTTTCTTGCAGGTTGTTTAGAGTAAATGTGATCTCAATTGGTTCATTTATTGTTTTACTTTAATTATCATGTTCTTTTGTACAATCGAGCTGAGATCTGTCAGTGTCACAGTGGTCCTGCACATCTTGTAAGCTAATTGTGAGCACCTTGTCACTATTCGCAAAGACAGTGGGTAGACATTCATAGTCTTGTTGTTGTTCAAGTAAGCTAGAGAGCCCTCGCAGTTTTCTTCTTGCATTGTTCTCTCACTGGCGTCTTTCATAATTTTCATTCCGGAGTCTGTCAACAATCTCTCTGTTAGGTCTGTCATCGCTCTCTCTGTGGAGCTCTGCAGTGCTCTCTCTGTGGAGTCATTCAGTCTCTCTCTGTGGAGTCATTCAGTGCTCTCTCTGTGGAGCCTTTCAGTGCTCTCTCTGTGGAGTCTTGCAGTGCTCTCTCTGTGGAGTCTTGCAGCGCTCTCTCTGTGGAGTCTTGCAGTGCTCTCTCTGTGGAGTCTTGCATTGCTCTCTCTGTGGAGTCTTGCAGTGCTCTCTCTGTGGAGTCTTGCAGTGCTCTCTCTGTGGAGTCTTGCAGTGCTCACTGTGTAGAGTCTTTTTCTTTTTGTTCATTTGACAGGTTGCTGTTATCCAATGTATCAACAATCTGCCATTCCATCAAGGTATTGGTTTCATCTACCATTATTAGAATTTAGCTAATCATCATATCCGAATATCTCTGCCATGTCTGAGTAGTATTCTTCAATGTAGTATTTATCATCATTAGTATTGGATTTGCTAGCATTTTCTTCCATGTTGCATGCTGCAAATATTTTGTTGTATGGTGCTGCAAAGGTTTCCTTTAACTTTGTTGAAATTCAGGCAATTTCTTGCCTTGCAAAGTAAAACATTTGTGTTTTGTGCCTTTAAAATTGTTATTTTCAATTTTCGGGCATTTTCCCTTTAAGTGGGCGTGTCCAAAACATTCTGACGTTGTGACATCATGTGTAATCTTCAATTGCGCATGCGCACATCGATCTTCTTCCTGCGCTTTTTTTCAACTGTGCATGCGCAGTTTATCGAGCATGTGCAGAACGGTATTATTCCGGTTTGCTTTTTTTTTTGGAAGTGCTCATGTGTGTACTGGTCCCGCACATGCGCAGATTGTCCAGAATACAATTCGTGCATTTTTTTATAGTGCGCTTGCGCACACTTGTTTTTTTGAGCACAAGTATTTTTCTGCTGCGCCATAGGTTCAACGGAGGGAAAAGAAATTTCACTTTGACGATTAAACAGTTTGGCACATCTATTTTTAAACTGATTCCTCACATTGCACATTTTAAACAATTCTTGACACAGCATGTTTATTGTTGCTTTTGCAGTCTTTTGATAAACTCTTCATCACTTTCACAATATTGATCAAATTTTTTAACTACCAGTTCAAAGTTTTTTTTTCCAGCATCATTCTCAAAATGGAATGTGATATATACATCTGTGGCCTGTTGTCTAGCCATTAGTAACAATAAGGCAGTTTTTCACTCATCTCTGGCAGTGTCTAGTTTAGAGGATGAGAGATAAGAGTTGAAACTCTTGTTTAAACATTCGGCAGTTAACATTGTGATTACCGTTCATCCGGAGTCGTCGTGGAGCTTGAGCTTTGTCCATCAGTCCTGGATTCTTCGCAGTAACAGGTCGGTGCTTCGCAAGCCGAATAGCTTCTTAGTTTTCTAAATTAGATTCTTATTAAATTATACTAGTTAGCTTTATTAGACAACCTGGCACCATGTTATATTACACTTTGTGGTAAGTCATTATTCTTTGCCTCACGATCTAGAATCGTCTGATGGCCCTAATGATAAAGAACCCACCAATTTCTAACTTGAAGCAAAACTGACTTATTGAAGAATAATGATTAAATTAAATAGAGTTTGCACTCCCTACAGAGCTATAACTATTAATACAGTAATCTATTAACTAATGATGTATTCATGATACTTCTCTCTAATCTATTTTACACCCTGAGCTGTGATCAATCCCTTTCCTCTGCTAACACTTAACTGACTATCCAGCATTCCCTGAGGTATGCATTTATACTGGGAACTGGTGGTGCCCTCTAGTGTTTGAATTACACCTTAATTAATCCTTCACTGGGGTACCTAAATACATATAATTACACCTATATCAATTAAAAATAAATTTTGAAGACTTCCATACACTTGATTTACGATTTATTTTCATTTTGAGACGTTTACTGTGATGTGCATGAGAAACTGGTGCATTTTCCTGATGATTATGGCAAAAACAAATTAGGAAGTTTTCCCACAATAAGATCAATGAAAGCAAAAGTATAAAGAGAATGGAAAATTACCAACTGGTTACAACACGGTGGCACAGTGGCTAGTATTGCTGCCTCACAGGTCCAGGGATCCAGGTTTAATTTGGGCCTCGGGTCAATGTCTATGTGGAGTTTGCACTTTCTCCCCATGTCTGCATGGGTTTCCTCCGGGTGCTCCGGATTCCCCCCACAGTCCAAAGATGTGCAAGTTAGGTGGATTGGCCATTCAAAATTGTCCCTTGGTGTCCAAAAGGTTATGTGGGATTACCGAGTTACGGGGATAGGGTGGAGGAGTGGGTTTAGGTAGGGTGCTCTTTCCAAGGGCTGGTGCACTCGATGGGCTGAATGGCCTCCTTCTGCACTGCAAATTCTCTGATTCTAAAGAGAAATATAATTGAGGCTTAAATGTTTGTACTGTGCAGAAAAAAGCTGATCTATGGCATAAATAACAGACTCAATACACATGGCAGATACAAAAAGATTATAACTGATTGCATGAAAATTGTAAAAATCTATGTATTAAGATTTAAATTCCAATACTGCCCACAGATCTTTACTTAAAACACTTAGAATACTGATGCTATGAACATTATCTAGAAATGAATTTCAACATTTAATAATTCATGTAGCTATGATGTTGCTAGCTCCATGAATTATAAAAATTAATTTAAAGGAAAGAACCTAACCATATATTGTACAATTTGCTTTATGAATTTTTATTATGTGGAATAAAAATTAACCTTTTTTTTTATCTAGAGCAACACAGTTCTTCTCTTTAAACCAAGTTTTACAATTAGTGTGGTGACAGTAAAGAACAGTGGAATTTAAAAACAATGTTTCCCCCCCTCCTGAAGGCGTTCCTTTGCTCGCTGGAGTATTTTTCCATGGAATCTTATTGCCCTCCAATATCTCACCCATTACTCATGTATCAGTTTTGGCAGTGAGTGCCAGCAGGCTATCCAATTACAGAGCACATCACAGCAAAGATTGAGCCTGATCATTTCCTCACCTTGCACCGATACACGCGCATGAGGTAAGCCTGTAGCAATCAGCAGCAGGAAAACTGGATGACTTACCCTCCCCAAACAAAACGGAGTAAGCAATTTTCACAACCCCTATCCCAAAGAAAAGGTAAAACTGCATCAATGGCATCCTCCACCCTCATTATCGCAAGCCTTGGGAGCCACAATTTTTGCATGCTATAATGAGTTGTGAGCTGAAGTGAGCAAACCATAAGCATAACTTGCCATGAAATACAGCATAAAAGAAACATGATTCAAGGTCAGGCAATCTTACAACACAGAGTTCCAGAACTTAGAGAATTGTAATGAGGATATGTATTTTCAGAGGAATAAATTACATTTTGTGCCGATTCTTTTGTTAAACATGTATACGTGAGAGTTAGGTTTTGTCAGTGAACAGTGACTAATGAGTTATTTAATACATAATGACTATTTTCAAGACTTGCAGATGTTTGGCTTCTCCAGATTTATTTCAGTAATTTATCAAATGGTATCCAATATTTACTCTTGGAAATTAGAGATTTGCTTTTTCAAAGGAAGATGACTTTGCAACTAATAAGCAATTAGGTCACTCTCAATCTTGCAGTAAAATTCAGACGTTAATTCAAATATGGATCAAACATACAAGAGCTGATTTTAAAACTGACCAGAAACGGGTGGTTACATTTGTAGTAGAGTATTTACTGCTACATTTGTGATGTGATCTCATCCGCCGCTGTCTTTCCTCAACTTCCTAACTCATCCAAGCCATTTTTTAATTACTTTATCAGAGTCACAAAGCCAGAGCTTAGAGTGTGGACAGGGGCAAACCCCTAAACCAGCTCCTTGCCTGCTCCAAAAACCAATTCAAATTGAATCCAATTCCCCACAAGAGAGACATACCAGATCCGGGCATCACACCTGACCTCACGCTCATCTTAGCCTAAAGGCTAAGATAAGGGAAGTTAATATGAAAGGTTACCATTCTAATTAAGCCCAGTTGGTTTCCAATTGTTGAAACAGTAATGTGCAATTTGTGGAAGTTACCACGCGCCCCCCCTTCACAGCAGCCATCACAACGCATTTATCCTGCGACAGTTCCATTATCCCCTTAATATTTAACATTTGCAGGTTGGCAGCTGATGTACAAGGATATCCCAATCACACATAACTCATGACACCTCTCAGCAACCCAACCATAGTTCAGTAACACCAAACTATCAAACTATTAATTATCAAAAGCAGGGGAACGTCAAAAGGATTCCTGACCACACTTTAAGGTTACTCAAACAGATGACTGCATTTGGAGGAGGTACAACAGCAATCCCCATCAAATGAATGAGACAAAGGCAAAGGTGTTAGAGCAGCAGAAGGAGGACAACTACCTCAGCACCTTGCAGCAAGAGTTATGAATTGCTCTGCAAAACCGCTGGTTTGTTCAGCTTCCTAATCCCCACCCCGAAACCTAACAAAGGCTCCTCAATTAATAGTCCTTCCCTAATCCTGTATTAACAAAATTATTCAGCCAGCTTCTACATCAATGAACATCACCAATTTATACTCTAAAGCTACTAAAAAACACATTGCAGACAAAAGTGCTAAGCGTGATAACAGTCATGAGTAATTCCCATCCATTCAATTTTCAACCAAGTGAGCACCCAGGGTATCTTTCTTATAAAGGACATTTCCTAACTCTAGTGCTCCGATGGGGAGCTTCCCTGGTGTCCTCAATAAATTGGTTGGACAGCTCACATTCAGACTACCAATCGGTCCAAGGTGGATACTTATCTCTTCAAGGTGCAGTCCAGTACTGAGGTGAATGTAATTCATACTGTAATATATATTATACCATGTAACTGTAAGTTCGACATACGAGCAGTTGCGTTGCCCTACCACTAGGGGGAGTTGCACTGGGAATGTACAGGAGTTTGTACTTGGGTTCCACCCACGGCTCCTCCCCTAGACTGACGTATAAAGGATGATGCCGAAGAGCCAGCCACCAGTTCATGGAGTTCATCGTGTTACAGGCTGGCTCTGTTGTAAGTTGATTAAAACCACTGTTCACATCCAAAAGCACGTGTCTCGTGAATTGATGGTCACATCAAGTACCTGAGTGGCAACCATTTGAGCTACTCACAAAGATACAAAAGCTGGTGGCACTGACTGCTGTTAAGAGGATGTGCCTTCAAAATCCATGGAGGGGGTAATAATCTCTCAGGTAAATTGCAGAGTGCTGATATCATGTGAGTTCACACCACACTGGCTGGGAGCTGAATCCTCCATACTTTCAGCCATAGTGTTAAAACCTTGGCAAGCTTTGCAATAATGGGTATAACTGCTTGGAAGAAACATGTAATTTTCCCTTCATTGCTGTGTCCCTGAAGTCCCATCTCTGCCCTAATCCATCCACTAGTTCTTTTCTGGGTGAGTGTCCTTTCCACTCGTACCTGCTGACTGCCCGCTCACTGCAGTATGTTGCTGGTTTAACACACTGGGCTAAATCGCTGGCTTTTAAAGCAGACCAAGGCAGGCCAGCAGCACGGTTCAATTCTGTTACCATCCTCCCCGAACAGGCGCCGGAATGTGGCGACTAGGGGCTTTTCACAGTAACATTATTGAAGCCTACTCGTGACAATAAGCGATTTTCATTTCATTTCATTTCATGTAGTAGGATATGTTGGAGTGTGTGGAATGGTTAAGAATGGTTGGGGAGGGGTGGCTAGTGGTGCAGTGGTTAGCACTGGGACTTTGGCGCTGAGGACCCAGGTTCGAATCCCAGCCCTGGGTCACTGTCCGTGTGGAGTTTGCACATTCTCCCCATGTCTGCGTGGGTTTCACCTCCACAACCCAAAGATGTGCAGGTTAGGTGGATTGGTCACACTAAATTGCCCCTTAATTGGAAAAAAAATAATTGGGTACTCTAAATTTATTTAAAAAAAGAATAGTTGGGGAGAGAATAGAAGAAGTCTTATCAGGTGGTGTTGACCTGGTGTGAGTTCACTGAATCACTGTCTACTCTCAAGTCAGGTCCAATGATGCTACTACTGCCACTTAGTGTACTGCTGCTGGGGATGCTCATACATGCACTGTAGAAGAATATCTCTCTCCTTTCTTTGCTGACCTCCTCCTCAAGAACCTTTGCAAAGGCATCAGATATGGTGGGGGTAGCCCAGGGCTCATTAGTCCTGCCACAGTTTTGAGACAAAATCAGGAGCCTGGAAATGCAAACTCATTTTAAGAGATGCATCCATGCTTTAAAACAATGTATATTTACAATAGCAACTTTAATTCAATAAAACATCAAAAGGAACTTCACAGGGGCATTATAAAGCACATGACATCAAGGCACATAAGGAGATATTAGGTCAGCTGACCAAAAGCTTAGTCAAAGACGTAGATTTACGAGTGCCTTAAAGGAGGAAAGTGAGTTCAAAAGAAGCAAAGACGTAGAGGGGGGATTCCAGACCCAAGGATCCAGGCAACAGAAGATGCAGTCATCAATGGTGGAGCTACTAAAATAGGGAATGCTCAAGAGGGCAGAATTAGTCGAGCGCAGATGTCTCAGAGGTGCTGGAGATTATTGAGGGCCATGGAGGGATCTGAAAACAAGGATGAGAATTTGAAAATCAAGATGTTGCTTGACTGGGAGCCAATGTAGGTCAGCAAGCACATGGGTGATAGATAACTGAATGGGACATGGTGAGTATAGTGATCCAAGACTAGGACCGAACAATGTCTCAGATAATTGATCGAACTCCAATATTTTAGTTTATTTGTAAGACTGTGTGGAAAAAATGATTCACTCCAAAAGTGATTGCATGAAGAAATAGAGATTTGGTATATTTAAAGCAAAACTTTATGGGGAATACAATATTAAACACTTTAGCTTCTCACCCAAAAAGAACAGCTTACAATTACCCCTTAAACACAACTACTCAATTCCCCATTAAACAACAATAATAGAAAAGTGAATCGAGCTTTTGCAAATTCACCCTAAGCCAAATTTACCACCAATCCAGCTTACTTTAATTGATTGAATTATTGTTTTAAATGTTCCTTCCAGGTTCCACCGAACGCCACCAAATCGTCAATGTACACTGCAAAATTGTTTAGTCCAGAGATTACCTTGTTTATTAATCTTTAGAATGTTGCTGGCATAAATTGATACAGACCATTTGGTGTCACAAAAGCCAAAATATCCTTCACTCTGCCTGATAAAGGTACTTGCCAATATCCTTGAAGTCAAGTTTGGTAATAAAATGTGCTTGTCCCACCTTTTCAACACAGTCTTCCAACTGAGGAATAGGTTATGAATCTGACTTTGCAACTGCATTTACATTTCTATTGTCCACATACAATTGTTGTGTTCCATCCGGGTTTGGTGCCATGACAATTGGTGAGCTCCAATCGCTGCAACTGACTTCATCCTTAAGCATGTTGTCAATCTCCTTTTGTACCTGTGCTAACTTTAGTGGATTGAACCTGTATGGATGTTGTTTAATAGCAATAGCATTTCCTTTGTCTACATCAGGCATAATTACTTACGTACCTCCCAATTTATTCCCACATACAGCTCTGTGTGACTGCAATAATTATTTTAGATCGTTTTGATTTTCCTCCAAAAGTTAACTCAATAATTTATGCCAATTTTTTGATCCTTCCTCATTATTCATTTTAATTTGAGGAATGTCAAATTCAGAATAGTCTGAATTGATCTCTTCTCCCTGAGTTACAGCAACTAACACTTCCTCCTTCTTTCTTTCTCTACCAAAATACCTTTTGAGCATATTAACATGACACACTCTGAGTTTTCCTTCCGTCTGGCATTCTTATCAAATAATTCACCTCACTCAATTTTCTTTTAATTTGATATGGCCCACTAAATTTTGCTTTTAATGGTTGACCTCACATCGGCAACAATACAAGTACTTTCTCCCCACAAATAAAACCACGAATTTATGATTTCTTATCCACCTCTTTTTTTTAAATCACATGTTGTGACAATTTTAAATGTTCCTAGCCAACGCACCAGCTCTAGTTAATCTTTCCCTAAAGTTTGATACATAGTCCAACAACGTAGTTCTGACCGTTGACTCACCAATTTCACTGTGATAAATTTAAGTAGTCCTCTCACCTCATGGTCAAAAATCAATTTGAATGGACTGAACTCAGTTGATTCATTAGGTGCATGCCTAATTGAAAATAGTACAAATGGAATTCCTTTATCCCAATCCTCTGGATAAACTTGACTAAAAGACCTCAACATGGTCTTTAGAGATTGATGTCATCCTTTTAATGTCCCTTGTGATTCTGCATGTTGTTGAGTTAAATAGCTTTATTCCTAAACTACCCATAACTTCTTTGATTAATAGGAGGTGGATGAGGCCTCGGTGGAGGAGCTGAATGGTAAATGGGAGGAGGAGCTGGGTGAGGAGATTGAGGAGGGGATGTGGGCGGATGCCCTGGAAAGAGTGAATTCCTCCTCTTCCTGTGCGAGGCTCAGCCTCATACAGTTCAAGGTGCTGCACAGGACCCACATGACTGGGACAAGGATGAGTAGGGTTTTCGGGGGCGAAGACAGGTGTGCTAGGTGCTCGGGGAGCTCAGCGAACCACGCCCATATGTTCTGGGCATGCCCAGCGCTGGGGGAGTTTTGGAAGGGGGTAGCAAGGATGGTGTTGAGGGTGGTAGGATCCAGGGTCAAGCCAGGCTGGGGACTCGCAATTTTTGGGGTTGCAGTGGAGCCGGGAGTGCAGGAGGCGAAAGAGGCCGGTGTTCTGGCCTTTGCGTCCCTAGTAGCCCGGCGGAGGATCTTGCTTCAATGGAAGGATGCGAGGCCCCCAAGCGTGGAGGCCTGGATCAATGATATGGCGGGATTCATCAAATTGGAGAAGGTGAAGTGTGCCCTGAGGGGATCAGTACAGGGGTTCTTTAGGCGGTGGCAGCCTTTCCTGAACTTCCTGGCAGAACGGTAGGAAAATAGGCCGGCAGCAGCAACAACCCGGGGGGGAGGGGGGGGGGGGGGGGGTTGTTTCAGGGGAAGGGATAAATGTGTATATGTGTTTAGTGAATATGCCGGGTGTTTATCTATTTCTTCTTGTTGTAGTTACTGGGGGGTTGGGGGGGTTTGGTTTTGGGGGTTAGTGTTTTTCTTTTTGTTGTTGTTAATATTGTTTTCTTGTTGTTATTTTCTGTTTTTGATATGTTTTTGAAAATCTTAATAAAAAATTTTTTTTTAAAAAACTTCTTTGATTAATTTTGGCATAAAATTGGATCCCTGATCTGATTAAATTCACTTTGCTAGTCCATGTCTAGCAAAGAATTTGGTTAACTCCTCTACAACCCTCTTAGATGTAATGTTTCTTACTGGAATTGCCTCCGGAAATCTAGTAGACACATCCATTATGATCAACGGATACTGATTCCCACTTTTGATTTTAGGCAGGTATCTCACGCAATCAATTAGCACCCTCGTAAAATGTTCCTCAAATTCTGGAATGTATATTAATGGTGCTGGTTTCATCACTGCCTGAGGTTTCCCTATTCCCTGACATGTATGGCAAAAGAAAACGACATCCATTAGCAAAAATATATCTGCTTCATCCACCACTTGCTCTTGTTCTTTACCAATGGTCTGATCAAACATGGTTTCTGACAACTGAACCTCAGCCTCCCTATCAGCACTGCTCAAGTTCTCTTCCTCCTGTCTCAACCTGTGGCTTTGTGATCTGGTTACCACACAATCAGGAAACATTCCTGGATATACTTATTGCAACATCTCAGTTGTTTGACTTTCCACTGGCTTTTCAACCACAGAAGGCTGCACTCCCATCCGTGATCCAGCTATATCATTACCTTGGATAAATTGTATCCTGAAAAAGGTAAAACATTTTATTACTCCTACTACTACTTCATCACTCTACAACCTTACTTGACATTGGGGCATACTACAGCTCTGACCACTAATTCCACATATTCCCACCTTTTCTGTCAATACTCCTCCCAAACTACATATCTATTTATTTCTCACCATTAAAGATTGACTTGTCCCTGTGTCCATTAAAATCTTAATCTCCTTACCTGCTCCACTTTATACACACAGGTAAACCGTACCCGCACAAATAAAATCTTTAAATGTTCTGGTATCTACCTATCCACCAACGTCTGAACAGGCTGTACACTCTGTTACACATCTTTCACTGGGACAATGATTTTTTTCTCCCACTTTAATAAACCCCACTTGCTTGTTCCCTTTTTACTGAATCCATCTTCCCAGGACTTCACATGTCCAACTTTATTACAATGAATACACTTAAGTTATCTTATTTCTCTTCCACTATCTTAATTTTCCTTTCACTCTGAGGCACACTCTCCTTAACATTACCGACCAACCCTCCTTTTGCACTGACCATCTGTGAAATTCTCATTTCCTCAATTTCTATCTTTCACAGATTGAAACCGATGCCGAAAACCAAACTTTGCTTTATCAATCAATTCAAAATCATCAACCATCTCTGCTGCCTGTCTAGTAGCTTTAACCCTTTGCACTTCCACTTGAGTTCTCACTATTGCAGGAAGTGAATCTTTAAATTCGTCCAAAATAATGATTCCCCTCAGAGTGTCATACATTTGGTCTATTTTTAATGCTCTCATCCACCTATCAAAATTATTTTGTTTAATTCTTTCAAACACTATATATGCTGACCTGGTCCATTCCTTAGATTTCTAAACTTTTGTCTGTCGGTTTCTGGCACTAGTTCATATGCACTTAATATAGTTTTCCTCACCCCATCATAATCCCAAGGTACCTCCTCTGATAATGATGCAAACACTTGATTAGCTCTACCTATCAACTTTGTTTGAACCAACACTACCCACATCATCTTTGGCCAATTCAATGGTTTAGCCACTTTCTTAAATGAGATGAAAAAGGCTTACACATCTTTCTCATCAAATCTTGGCAATGCTTGAATATATTTAAATATATCCCTACTAAGCTTTTGACTAGGAAATATTTCTTCTTCCTCTAAACCTTACTCAGCTTCTGCCTTTAACTCAAACCTTTTAAGTTGATGTTCCCCTTGCAATGCCAGTTTCCGAAGTTCAAATTCTTTCTCTTTCCTTTTCCCTTTCTTCCTTTGCGAATCTTTCCATTTCTAGCTCAATCTTCCTCCATTCCATTTCCTTTTGAAAAGTCCTTTCTTTTTCCCTTAGACCATAAGATCATAAGACATAGGAGCAGAATTAGGCCGTTCGACCCATTAAGTCTGATCTACCATTCAATCATGGCTTACACGTTTCTCATCCCCATTCTCCAGCCTTCTCCCCATAACTCCTGATCCCCTTATTAATCAAGAACCTATCTATCTCTGTCTTAAAGACAGTGATTTGGCAACCACAGCCTTCTGTGGCAATGAGTTCCACATATTTCTCACCCTCTGGCCTCAGTTTTAAAGGATCGTCCTTTCAGTCTGAGCCTGTGGTTCGGGTTCTAGGTTTTCCTACAAGTGAAAACATCCTCTCTACGTCCATTCTATCTAGGCCTCTCGGTATCCATTCAGTTTCAATAAGATCCCCCTCATCCTTCTAAACTCCAATGAGTACAGACCCAGAGTCCTCAACTGTTCCTCATATGAAAGCTCTTCATTCCAGGGATCATTCTTGTGAACCTCCTCTGGACCCTTTCCAAGGCCGGCACATCCTTCCTTAGATACAGGGCCCAAAACTGCTCACAATACTCTAAATGGGGTCTGACCAGAGCCTTATACAGCCTCAGAAGTACATCCCTGCTTTTATATTCTAGCCCTCTTGACATGAATGCTAACATAGCATTTGCCTTCCTAACTGCAGACTGAACCTGCATGTTAACCTTAAAAGAATCTTCAACTAAGACCGCTAAGTTCCTTTGTGCTTCAGATTTCCTGAGCCTTATCTCATATAGAAAATAATTTATGCCTCCATTCTTCCTGCCAAAGTGCATAACCTCACATTTCTCCACATTGTATTTGTATCTGCCACTTCTTTCCCCACTCTCCAAGCCAGTCCAAGTCCTTTTCCTGCCACAAAGCTTCCTCAATGTTATCTGTCCCTCTGCATATCTTTGTATCATCTGCAAACTTAGCAACAGTGCCCTCAGTTCCTTCTTCCAGATTGTTAATGTATATTGTGAAAAGTTGTGGTCTCAACACCGACCCCTGAGGCACATCACCAGTCATCGTCTGCCATCCTAATAAAAACTCCTTTATCCCCACTCTCTGCCTTCCGCTAGTTAGCCAATCCTCTATCCATGCCAGGACCCTACCCGTAAGACGATAGGTTCTTTACTTACTTAACATCCTCTGATACTGCATCTTGTCAAAGACCTTCTGGAAATCTAGATCACATCCACTGGCTCTCCTTTGTCTAACTTCCTTGTTACCTCCTCAAAGAACTCCAACAGATTTGTCAGACATGACCTCCCCTTGATGAAGCCATACTGACTCAGTCCTATTTTATCATGCACTTCCAAGTACTATGCAAACTCATCTTTATTAATGGACTCTAAAATCTTACCAATTACCAAAGTCAGGCTAACCGGCCTATAATGTCCCGTCTTCTTCCTCCCTCCCTTCTTAAACAGCGGTGTTACATTAACAATTTTCCAGTCCTCTGGGACCCTCCGTGCCTCCAGTGATTCCTGAAATATCACCACCAATGGTTCCACAATCTCGTCAGCTATCTTCTTGAGAACCCTGGGGTGTAGTCCATCTGGTCCAGGGGGCTAATTCACCTTCAGACCTTTTAATTTCCCCAGACCTTCTCCTTAGTGATGGCCACAACACTCACCTCTGCCCCATGATTCGCCTGAAGTTCTGGTATCTAACTGGTGTTTTCCACCGTGAAGACTGATGCAAAGTCACTATTCAGTTCCTCTGCCATTTCTTTATTTCCTATTACTACTTCTCCAGTCTCATTTTCCAGTGGTCCAATGTCTATTCTTGCCTCTCTCTTAACTTTTATATATATTTTTTAAAACTCTTGCTATCTTCTTTTATATTACTAGCTAGCTTACACTCATATTTCATCTTCTCCCCCTTATTGCTTTTTTAGTTGTACTCTGCTCACTTTTAAAGGCTTCCCAATCCTCTCGCTTCCCACTAATCCTCACCACCTTGTCTGCTTTTTCTTTTGCTTTTATGCTGTCCTTGACTTCCCTCGTCAGTCATGGTTGCCTTGTCTTCCCCTGAGGGATTAATATCTGTTGTGCCTCCCCAATAACCCCCCAAAACTCCTGCCATAGCTGTTCCACTGCTAGGCTCCCCTTCAAATCAACTCTGGCCAGCTCCTCCCTCATGTCTTTGTAGTTACCCTTATTTAATTGTAATACCGTTACATCTGATTGCAGCTTCTCCCTCTCAAACTGCAGGGTAAATTCTATAATATTGTGGTCACTGCTCCCTCAGGGTTCCTTCACCTTAAGTTCCCAAATCAGGTCGGATCTGCTACCAACCTGATTTTCCCAGTCCAAGTGCATATTGAAGACCGCCATGATTATTGTAATGCCCTTCTTTTATGCCTTTTCTATCATCTGATATATTTTCTGCCCCGCATCCTGACTACTGCTAGGGGGCCTGTACATAACACAAAACAAGGTTTTTTTTTTCCTTTGCGATTCCTCAATTCTATCCACACAGATTCTATGCCTTCCAATCCTATATAATTTCTTGCTATCAATTAAATTTCATTCCTGACTAACAATGCAACCACACCCTCTCTGCCCAACAGCCTACCTTTTCAATAGGACACATATCCTTGGATATTTAGATCCCAATTCTGATTCCCTTTCAGCCGCTTCTCAGTGATGTCCACAACATCGTATCGGCCAATTTCAATGTGTGCAACAAGCTTATTTACATTGCTTTGTATACTGCAGGCATTAAGGTACAACACCCTCAGTCCTGCGTTGACCGCCCCCCTTCTCATATTTGTCACCATTTTTGCTCTACCTGAAGCTAGATTCCTTCTACTTTCTATATTCTGTTCTATTACGTATTTTGGAAACTTTACTAACCCACCCTGAGCCCTCGGCCCCTTTAACTAATTCTCTATAAAACTGAACATCCCCCCCCCAACTATTTAGTTTAAAGCCTTATCTACAGTACAAGTTATGCAATTCGCCAAGACTCTGGTCCCAACATGATTCAGATGAAGACCATCCCATCAGAACAGGTCCCCTCTTCCCCAGCACGGGTGCCAATGTCCCATGAATTCAAACTTATTTCTCCCACATCAATCTTTGAGCCACGCATTTACCTCCTTAATCTTATTGACCCTATGCCAATTAGTTTGTGGCTCAGATAGTAATCCAGATTATTATCTTTTTGGTTCTGCTTTTTAATTTCGCTTCTAGCCGTTCATACTTCCTTAGCAGAACCTCTATTCTTGTTCTACCTATGCTGTTGATACCTACATGGACCATGACAACTGAATCTTTACCCTCCAACTCCAAGTTCCTCTGCAGCCCAGATGAGATATCTCAAACCCGAGCACCAGGCAGGCAGCACAACCTTCGGAATCGCGATCCTAGTCACAGGGAACGCCCCTAACTATACTACCCCCAATTACAATTACATTTCTTTCTCTCCCACCACTTAAATGGCTCCCTGTACCAGGGTGCTGTGGTCAATTTGCTCATCCCCCTGCAGTCCTTGTTCGCGTCCACACAGGGAGCAAGAATCTCAAACCAATTGGACAGGAACAAAGGTTGAGGCTCCTGCAACCCTGCCATCTGGATCCCTCTACCTGCCTCACTCATAGCCACACCCTCCTGTTCCTGACCACTGGTCGGTTTCTTCTGCCTTTGCCAATTTCCCCTATTCCTTTGCTTCGGCCATGGTCAATGTCTCTTTTTCCTTTGCTTCGATTTCAAATTTCTTCAATTGTAATTGAATTCTAGCTAATTCTAATGATTCAGGTTGTGTCTCTGGCAAATTTAAATCTTGAGATATGGCATCTATTATCTATACCTTCATCACCCCTTCAGATGAGGATAACTGCAGCTTCTCTGCCAAATCCAAAAGTTTTGCTTTAGTCTTCCTTTGTAAACCATCCCAAGTAATCACTTCCACACCCAGAAGATTTTTTTGCAATTGAAAGAACCATCTCCAATCACTCCCTATTTAAATTTCAAAACCTCAAAGAATGCAATTGTTCCACACACACTCACTGTCTTTAAGTTCAATAACCCCAAGTCAAACAAGGAATTATACTTAAGTTCCTGGATAAGCCCCAAATTTATTATGATCCCAGACCAGACCGCAACAATGGCTAGGAAACTGAACCTAGCCAAGTTTCCAGGTTCAATTCCCGCTTGGGTCACTGTCTGTGCGGAGTCTGCATGTTCTGCGTGGGTTTCCTCCGGGTGCTCCGGTTTCCTCCCACAAGTCCCGAAAGACATGTTTGTTAGGTGAATTGGGCATTCAAAATTCTCCCTCGATGTACCCGAACAGGTGCCGGAGAGTGGCGATTAGGGGTTTTCCACAGTAACTTAATTGCAGTGTTAATCTAAGTCTACTTGTGACACTAATAAAGATTATTATCATATTTCATGTTATTTCTAAGACTGTGTGGAAAGAATCATTAGCTCCAGGAATGATTGGATAAAGAAATTAAGTTTTGATATTTTTTTTAAATTTGGAGTACCCAATTCATTTTTTTCCAATTAAGGGGCCATTTAGCGTGGCCAATCCACCTACCCTTCACATCTTTGGATTGTGGGGGTGAAACCCACGCAGACACGGGAAGAATGTGCAAACTCCACACGGACAGTGACGCAGGGCCGGGATTCTAACCCGGGTCCTCAGCGTCGTAGTCCCAGTGCTAACCACTGCGTCACTGTGCTGCCCGATCTCAATCCATTTTAAAATCAGCAGTGCATAGAGTAATACTTGCTTTACAGGTGGCACGGTGGCACAATAGTTAGCACTGCTGCTTCACAGCGCCAGGCACTTGATTTCAATTCCAACCTTGGGTGACTGTATGCAGTTTAGACATTCTCCCTTTGTCTGTGTGGGTTTCCTCCGGTTTCCTCCCAAAGTCCAGGTTAAGTGGACTGGCCATGCTTAAGTGTCCAAAGGTTAGGTGGGGTTATGGGGAGAATGCTGGGGGTTGGGCCTAGATTGGCTAGTTTAGGGTGCGTTTTCAGAGGTTTGGTGCCGATTCGGTGGGCTGAATGGCCTCCTGCACTGTAGGGATTCTATGGGTTCAAGAGAATAGATTTGGCACCTGTTAGAACTCCGTCAGACTCTGGCTGAATATCTTCAAAAAGCTGGTTCACCTGGGGTGTTTCAGCTTCTTCCTTGCCCTCAGATAAGACTGCACTGCTTTTAATATGGTTCCTCTTTTTCAAACTATCCTACTGTGAGAGAATTGTGGACTTGGTGTCAGACAGATCAGACTTTGACTCCTCTCCAAAGCTTTTCCAAAATGGTTTTGCATCCCTTAGCTCCACCCAACAATGACAAAATAACTCTCCAGTTGAAAGCACATTCACTCTCCAGGGACTTTCCCCAGCCAAACCACAGTGCATTAGCCCATACTGAAAATCACATTCCTCTGGTCAATTTCACGCTTTTGGCTCCTATAAGGTCCCAGGCTCAACAAAACAAAATCCTTTTTAAAAAACATGAACACTGCAGCCAAACACACTATAACCTCAGGATTGTAATCGCTAAATTGCCCCAATATTTAGACGGCAATATTTCTAAAATCCTCCATTCGTCACACGAGTTAAGACAAGAGCCGCAGAGGTTTGGATGAGCTCACATTTAAAGAGGGCAGAATGTGGCAGCCCAGTCAGCAATGTGATAGAATAGTCAAAGTAAGTCGTAACAGCATGATTGCGAATTTCACCACCAGATGAGCTGAGAGACTTGGACAAAGTCGGAAGATGTTACAGAAATATAGGTAGTCTTAGTGATGGCCTGAATATGTGATTGGAAGCTCAACTCAGGGTCAAATGTGACAACAATGTTTTTTTTTTGTTTTTTTTAATATAAATTTAGAATATCCAATTAATTTTTTCCAATTAAGGGGCAATTTAATGTGGCCAATCCACCTAACCTGCACATCTTTGGGTTGTGGGGGTGAAACCCACGCAGACACGGGGAGAACGTGCAAACTCCTCACAGACAGTGACCCAGGGCTGGGATTTGAACCCGGGTCCTCAGCGCCGGTGACAACAATGTTGTGAACAGACTGGCTTAATCTCAGGCCGTCGCTGGGAAGAGGGATGGAGTCAGTAGCTAGGAAACAGAATTTTGAGCAGTTTCAGTCTTCTGAATATTTAATTGGAGAAAATATCAGCTCATGCAATACTGGATGTCAGGTAACTGGTGTAATAATTTAGTACCAGTGGAAGAGTCGACAGAAGTGATGGTGAGGTAGAGCTAAGTGTCAAGAGTTCAAGCAAAATTTAACACTATGCTTTTGGTTGCTGCTGCTGAGGGGTTGCAGGTAGATGAGAGAAAGGAAAATACGTTTTGGGGTAACCGCCTGAAATTACATGGAGAAAGTAACTGGTTGCCCATTCCCAAAAGCATACAGGTGGGTAGACAGTCAATCATATCAAAATGAGACAAGGGAATTAAAAATACCCAGGCCTCCTGCTGGAAACTTCACAGATACTTCTTGCTCACCTCTTTCCATGCCTTGAATCAAAATTAACCCTGCAGTGTCTCACAAAAAGAATCGATACAGATATTTACATTATTTCTAGCTTGTATAAAGAACAGATTATTTTATCACATAAAGACGCTATACAGCTCATATCAAGGAGTTTCAGGAATAGCTTCTGAAGCCACAAACACATTTTCAACAATGTGTTTCCTTCAAAACGGAATAGAAAATTCAAATTAATTCCTTTCAAGATTGCAACAGTGAGCAAATGTTATCATGTGAATGTTTTGTACATCATCTACAGAAAACAAAGTTTACTGCACAGTAACTGAACTCCAATCAGCAAAGCAAATATCTCACTGGTTATGTCCTTCCTTTGAATTCTGTTTCAGGATTTCATCGAGGAGCCATCATCACATTCAATTATTAGAAATACTTATTTTCAACATTTATTTGGAGATGACACTCATTTTGAATAAATGTGTCTATTTTAGAGAAGATTTCATTCCCAAATCAATTTTTAAAAATAAATTTAGAGTACCCGATTATTTTTTTCCAATTAAGGGCCAATTTAGTGCGGCCAATCTACCTACCCTGCATATCTTTGGTTTGTGGGGGTGAGACCTATACAGACCCGGGGAGAATGTGCAAACTCCACACAGGCAGTGACCCAGGGCGCAGATCGAACCTGGGTCCTCGTCGCGTGAGGCAACAGTGCTAACCACAGGGACTCCGTGCCGCCCCCTCATTCCCGAATCTATGGAGAATATTCAACTTTAAGAGCCTTGTATACATTTTCCCAAATTTGTATCATAAACACTAAAAATGACTGTGGCAGACTAAATTAAGCAAAAACTAAGTAAAATGGGTGCAACAATGGAATCTGTAGTTTGGTTTCCGAGCAGCTATAGGCAGTGCAATTGTTGTATTGTATCTTATGCAACTCTGATTCAGAACCTTTATGCAGTAATCATTCTCTCCAAATGAAAATGGTTCTTGTGATTTACTGCAAAGCTGTCGTGTCCATGAGATACGAAGAGAATATCAGTGAAAGTACATCACATCTGGTATAATTTGCTTTAACACGTAAATGCTTGTAACTGAAGAACAATCAATAAATTTTATTTTCTGGAGAGGATTTCCACTGTATAAGTGGAGCATTGGGAATTTTCTTTCGAACAGTATTACCTTTGTGAATTTCTGATCAAGTGAGGAACAATCAATGAATGCAAAAACAATACCAGGCTGACATTTTACAACTTTCTTTTCTTCAGAGAACAATGCACTTTAAAATACTAAAAGTTACCAAAGTAGCATTGTGGATAGCACAATTGCTTCACAGCTCCAGGGTCCCAGGTTCGATTCCCGGCTTGGGTCACTGTCTGTGCGGAGTCTGTACATCCTCCCCGTGTGTGCGTGGGTTTCCTCCGGGTGCTCCGGTTTCCTCCCACAGTACAAAGATGTGCAGGTTAGGTGGATTGGCCATGATAAATTGCCCTTAGTGTCCAAAATTGCCCTTGGTGTTGGGTGGGGTTACTGGGTTATGGGGGTAGGGTGGAGGTGTTGACCTCGGGTAGGGTGCTCTTTCCAAGGGCCGGTGCAGACTCGATGGGCCGAGTGGCCTCCTTCTGCACTGTAAATTCTATGTAATGGAAATAAGCACGCATTGGCCCATTTTTGATACAAGAACCATGATGTGGAATCTATGCACCACTTTAAATTGAATAGGACATAGTGTGGCACACGATGGGGATGCATTTACCCTCCACAGTGCTTCCCTCCACACACCTGCGCGACCCGCCCAACTCCTTCTCCCACTTGAGCCTGAACTTCTCCAGGGGAGCACTCCCCCTCTTCATCAGCTCCCTATACATGTCCGCAACCATGCATTCCCAAATTTCCTCCTCAAAGAGAAGCTTATCCTGCAGCACTGGGGGCGGCGCCGGAAACAAAGGCACCTCCTTCCTAATAAAATCCCAGACCTGCAGATACCTGAACCTATTCCCCCTCGCTAACTGGTACGCCAGCTCCTCCAGGGCTGCAAACCTCTCTCCAACAAACAAATCCATAAAGCAGTCTATCCTCACCTGCTGTCACCCCCGGAACCTCGCGTCCAACCTGCTGGCGCAAACCTACGATTGTCACAAATCGGCGGCCACAGAGACCGCCTTCCAATCCAAAATGGTGCCGACACTGGTTCCAAATGCTCAGTGTTTGTATCACCACCGGACGCATGGGGTACCTTACTGTCAACAACAGAAGGGGTGCCAACAGTGCCCTCAAACTGGTTATCTGTCATGAGGCTGCCTCCATTCGCCCCACCCTCCCAAACCGACCGTTCCTCCACCGCCTATTTCCCAGCCGTATCATTATTTGCTGCCCTCCCCCCACAGTTGCTCCCTCTTGCTCTTCGCACGCGAAGCCTTAACCTTCCTAAAAAAGGACTTGGGCACAAAAATCTGGTTGTTCTGCAATACATACAAAACCTTTGGCAACACCACCATCATCACTGACTTTACCCGACCCGTCAAAGACAATGGTAACATATCCTACCTCTTAAAGTCTGCCTTCATTCTCGCCAACAGTTGTGCCAAATTCAGCTGATGCAACTGGGATCAACTCAGGTAACGAAAACTTGCTCTTGCAACCAAAGCGGTAATTCCCCCAGCCTCCTCTCCTGTTCCTATGCATCAATTGGGAACACCTTGCTTTTCCCCATAATCTTATTTTTAATTTTTCCAATTAAGGAACAATTTAGCATGGCCAATCCACCTACCTTGCACATCTTTGAGTTGTGGGGGTAAGACACAAGCAGACAGGGGGGGTGGGGGGAATGTGAAAACTCCACATGGACAGTGACCCTGGACCGGGATTGAACCCGGATCCTCACCGCCATGAGGCAGCATGCTACCCCTGTTCCCCATATTCAGCTTGTACCCCTAAAATGGCCAAAACTCCTCAAAATCCCCATGATCCTATCAAAGCTCCCAACTACGTCCTAAATATACAACAGGAGGTCACCTCCATAGAAAGAAACTCTGTGCTCGACCGCCACACCCCCCCCCCACCCCCGCTCAATCTCCCTCGACCCCCTAAGTGCCATTGCCTGCGGCACAATCGCTAGGGCAAAGAGTAGCAGAGAGAGCGAGCACCCTTGCCTCGTCCCCCGGTGCAGCCCAAAATAATCCGGGCTGACCTTGTTCGTCCGAACACTTACCTTAGGTGTCTTATACAGGAACCAAACTCAATCCACAAAACCCTGCCAAAATCGAACTGACCCAACACCTTGAACAGATACGCCCATTTGACCCAATCAAACGCCTTCTCCGTGTTCATCGCCACCACCACCTCCACTTCCCGGCCCTGCGAGGGCATCATAATAACATTAAGCTGCATCCATACATTTGCCAACAACTGTCACCCTTTCGCAAGCCCCAACTGGTCCTCATCTATCACCCCGGTACACAATCCTCTATCCGCATTGCTAGCAACCTCGCCAACAACCTTGTATCCACATTCAGCAGCAAGATCTGACAGTACGATCCAAATGGCTCCGGTTCTTTGTCCTATAAAATGATCGATATCGAGGACTGAGACCGGGGGGAGGAGCTCCTCCGTTACCATTGACTCATTGTACATTTCAACTAGTAGGGGCACCATCTCCAACTCCAACTTCTTATAAAACTCGATTGGGAATCCATTCGGCCCAGGAGCCTTCCCCACCTGCATTGACCCCATGCAATCCATCACCTCCCTCAGCCCAATCAGTGCCCCCAGTCCCTATACCTTCACCTCCTCAACCCTTGGGAACTTCACCTCATCCCTTCATCCCCCACCGGGTGCTCTGAGCTATGCAGCCTTCGATAAGGGCCTCAAAATCTCCCTCCGACTCTGATACCAACATGCCCTATCGTGTATCACCCTCCCAGTCTCCCTCGCCGCTGCCTGAATCCTCAACTGGTGCACAAGCACCTTCTCGCTTTCTCCTCGTACTCATATATCGTCCCCCTTGCTCTACACAATTGTCCCACTGCCTTTTCTGTGGATGCCAGCTCAAACTCATCTGGAGCCTCTGCCTCTCCTTTAGCAACACCTCCTCAGGCACCACCGAATATCTCCTGTCCACGCTTATCTCCTGTCCATGCTCAGAATGTCCTCCACTAACCTTAGCCTCTGAGCTCGCTCCGCGCTCTCCGTGTGCAAGAATGAATAAAAACTCCCCCCCTTACCGCCACTTTCAGCACCTCCCACGGGATGTGGGAAGAAACCTCCCCCATATTGTTCAGTAACACATAGTTTCGGATGGCCACCCACACCTTCTCAAAATCTCCTTGTCTGCCAATAATCCCAGATCCAAGCTCCACTACGGCTGCTGAACCACTCCCTGCACCACCTGCAAATCCACCCAATGCATCGCGTGGTCTAAGACCACAATTGCCGAATACTCCGTTCCTAACCCCCCCAACCACGCCTCGTCCAAAACGAAAAAAATCAATCCGTGAGTACACCTAGTGCACATGTGAGAAATACAAAAACTCTATCACCCTTAGCCTCTCAAACCGCTCCCCCTACCCCTCCATATGCTCCATAAACCACAAAACCTCCGTTGCCGTGGCCGAAACCCTCAGGGACCATGGGCACGAGCAGTCAAACCCAGGATCCAGAACCGTATTGAAACCTCGCCCCCATAATCAGCCGGTGGGTGCCCAGGTCTGGAATCTTTGCTAAACCCGCCTCAAAAAAATCCACCTCATCCCAATTTGGGGCATATACATTCACTAGCACCACCGATGTCTCCTCTAGCTTCTCGCTAACCATCACAAACACCCCCCCCACCCCCGCCAACGTCTTCATAATCAACCTCGAATGGAACACCTGCCCCATCAAGCCCTTCCTCAGCCTCATCTAGTTGCCCAGCTTCAGGTGCATCTCTTGAAGAAACACAACGTCTGCCTTAAAACTCCTTAAATAGGTGTTATTCCACCGCCTCCCCCCCGCCCACCCTCGCCAACCAACTCTACTCACGTCACCATCCCACCTTCCCATAAACAAAGGCAAAGAAAACCCAACAATCTCTCCCGCTCCCCTCCATAGGTTAAACCCCCCTTCACCCCCGTTAACTATCCAGCTAGCTAGCATGGTGATCCCCACCCGAGACTTCAGCCTACCCCTTTCCCCCTAGCTGCCATTCACCCACAGTCAGAAAGTGAGGAAAAGAACACTCTCACCCACTCCGCACCTACATTCATTAAATACAATCAACTGTCTGTTGTGTAAACCCTCTTTCCTAACTTTAGCATCCCCAAGATTCAATGTCCTCGCGCACCTCCAAACCTGGTCTGTCATAAATTTACTCACCTCCTCCAGCGTATCAAAATAAAACTCTCGATTCTGGTGTGTGACCCACAGATGAGCAGTTTATAACACCCCAAATCTCACCTCTTCCTTATTATCCGATTATAGCCGGCCAACCGCCTGGCCAACTCCGTATCCAAGTCCTGGTAGACCCTCAACATGTTTCCCTCCCAGGTGGACTTTTTCAGTTGCTTTCCCAACCTTAATATCTTTTCCTGTGCCGCACTTTGACTAAACTGTTGCCCAGGCTGCTGCCTCTTACTTGTTATACTCCTTGACTGGTAAGCCATAAACCAGCCCCATCGATGGAACACTTCTGTTTCTCAGTACTCATGCACCTTACACCAGCAAACATCCCTTAAATCGTGTGGAAAAAGAACCAAGAAATTCCACCTTGAGCGTGAGTCACTCCATGGCCACCACCGGAAGTCCTTGTCATTGCAACATTTTAACTGTGGCTGCCGTCGTGACTGTTTATAGAATAGAATAGTGATAGAGAATTTTCTGCATCCTCCCCACCCCTTGGCACATTCTCCAGCAGTGGAGGCGGCTCGCCACTGGGATCTCCCTGTCACGCTGATGTCTACGCCATTTTGCATGGCTTGCACTTTGCATGGCTTGCACCCTCCACCACAGAGGAACCTGCCGTGGGGGCTGCCATCAACAAGGCCGGAAGATCCCGCCGGCGGGAAGGGCTGAAAAATTCAGCCCATATTTTATTTATAGAATTACGAATAACGTACATAGAATTTTAAGGGAGGTAGGTTGTTGGCGCATGCCCCACCCATAAGAATTTGTTATTTTCACAACTTATTTGAGTTATTTTCAAGCATTTTGAAATAGACCGTGCAATATACCCAAACACTTCAGGATGTATGTGGTATTTTTTGATGAGCAAACACAACGCAATTAAACCCAAACAAGTGTCATTCCTCATAGCTCTGTGAGTAGTTTAGCCACAAAGATTTGTAGAATTAGCCAAAGTACCAGACTATAGTTACCACCAGCAGCTAGCCCCTAGAAACCAGTCATTCACAACCATCAACAGTAGCCAATTATCTTTTTGTAATCAGTTTAAGTCAGGGATGGTGGTGCCAAGGGGTTTGTCAGGCTCTGGTTCCACATAATTGAAATATGGCAGTGGTAACCTTAGAAAAGCCAGCAGGGTCAGAGAGCAATTGGCCACAAAAAAAGAACTGGCAGCAGAAGCAGGAAAGCCAGTAAGAGCAGCAAATACAGGGACAGAAAATCCAATTATGAGACAGCAACGATGGGAGAGCCAGCAGCAAAAGAAAGACAGCAGACCAGGAATAAAAGGGAGCCTTTAACTCACTAGTTACTAAAAGGTCCCAAGGAGCAAGAAAGGCAACATTAGGAGTTTGATAAAGGCATGATGGCAGTGCAACTGGGAAGCTGTCAGTAGCAGAAGCGATGTGAAAATTAGGAGCACAAAAGACTGGTAGAAAATTAACACATCAGGAATTCACACCCAGAGTTTTAGATATCAAAAAAAAAGGAATATGGTGGAGAGAGTAACTGAAAACTGTTGGGGGGGGGGGGGGGTGTGGAAGTGGGGCGAGATGGAAATCAGGAAGCAAGAACATGAAACATGCTGCCAATTTATGGCCTGGATTTTTCGAAGTAGAATGCATTGTAGGGATGTGACCTGTCTAGACAGAATTTTATCAAGAGTGGGAGATGCAAGTAGGGGTGAAACAAGGTTATTCTGAAATCAACAATGGAAAATCATGACCGCTACTTTGTAGCTCCTCCCAGACCAGCTTTCTACGGCCTTTTAACATTCTAGTTCAGCTTGCAATGAATAAGAAAAATAAAATAAAAGCTGATCTGGCAACAAGGTAAATTAGGGTGTAAAGGAGTGTAGTTATTAAATGGACAAAGACGACACCAGGAGTTGCAACCAAACATTTGTCCAGTAAGTGTTTTTTCAGTAATCTCTTAAAGGAGGAGAGGTAGGTGGAGACAGCTAGTAAGTATGCCCATAAAGAAGTAGTCTTGCTGGCAATGGACAAGCTTTTTTGGGCACCACTTTCTCCGTCCTGCTGTTATCTCTGCTTTATGGGCATATTTACCAGCAGGAGTCAAAATGCAAATATATGGTGGCACTTTCAAAATCGGCCATTTACTATTGACACAGTATGGTGATGTCCATCTCACGACTTGAATTTTACTGCTCAGCAAATCAATCTGATAGCAGAGCTTCCAGCAGCTTTAGGGAAGATATATTCCACCCTCTGACAAGGAGATACATGGCGATGAGTACAATGCCCACTGCTTTTTTTTGCAGAGAGTTTAAAAGAGGAGGAGTTCACTGGAATTTTTTTAAAGACAAGAATCCGAACATCAGGAAGGGGAAAAGAACACATTTATAGATACTCCTTGAAGAAGAGCTCCAAGTTTTAAAATATCGCTGTATATAAACAAATTCTATTCTGCATCTTTAGACAATTCCTGCTTTAATGTTTGTATGTGTAAATCACATATTGTATGTGAATGGCTTTATTCTGTGAACTAATTATAATAGTATAGTTTTCTTCTTAAATACTTAATTAAAGCTATTACTTATATCATTTGAATCTTCTGCAAATGGGTTTACCTTAAACTTTGATCAAAATGATAGTTTTATATTCAGGATCACAGTACAAAGGTGACCTCAGTTAACATTACTGGATGTTGACTAAAATTACTGGATAGCTTTCAGGGTATACGTTTTTTTTTAAAAGCTCTTCTCAGATCTATGTTTAACTTTTTAATCTTAAAAATAAACCCAAGCAAATTCTGATTAATCCCTCCAGATGCACTGAAGTAAAAAAAATAACCATCTTCCCAACAACAAATAGCATAGGTTCTGTTTCTTTTCTGATAAGAGTCTTAAATACAAAACAGTTAAATGTATAATAGTGTTGACTGGCTGCTACAAACCAGCCCAGTTGATATATAAGGCAGGTAAAAGACGAAAAGTTAATTTCTTGGCTGAGTGATTCCATCTTTAGCTGTGGGGCACAGTAGAAAGTCTTTCACGAAAAGTAGCAGTTGATTCTTCTATCAATCTGCAGCACACACACTCTTCCAAGCAATGTATTAAATATGAAAATCATAACATGTTATCATCTCTTTCCAGCTTCAGCCGAGTCAGCTTTTCCTAATGAATGCTGCAGCCTAAGGGACAAGTGTGCTGCCAGCAATGCAACTTCTCTGAATAATATAGAGTTGGTGCCATTTTACTTATAACATTATCCACTAACTGAGGGTTTGTGCACACATTCACAAGTGACTACTCTTGGCAATGTGCTCCAAGTTATTACAAGACATTACAGCCATTTAATTCAAAAGAGCTTTACTGTCTTTATTGATGGAATAATCTGCTGTGGGTTTCAACTGCATCATTGATTTGATTATACTACAAAAGATCAGAAGCCAGCAGTTATTGTAAAAGGCTGATTTTTTTGTTCATTATTTTGAACTGCATTACAGAAAACATTTTTGCAACTCTAATCGTAGATAATTTCATAATAAAGCATCAAAATTTTAGTATCACAACTTTAAATACCTCTTGAGCTTGACCTAGGTTTTCTTAAAATGGTTATATTTATTATGAATCTCCCTTTATTGCAACTTACTTTGATCATTTTTATTTTTTTAGACTATTCTACTCATTGTATGTCATTTTTACTCGATACCTGATGTTTCACAAATGTCGAGTTTAAGTAAATGAAAGTGAAAAAATATATTATCCAGAAGGCACCACTCTTTTAAACTAGTGTGTTTCTCTCACTGGCAACAAATAATAGATGCATCGGTAAATAAAATGCAGAAGTTGAGAGCTCAAATTCCACTGTGGCAAATTTTAAAACTGAATCCACAATTCTGCCGATTTGTGAACTAGCATTAGAAAAATCATCACAAAAGCTGTCACGTTGGTTTAAAAGACTAACCAATGTCCTTCAAGGAAGCATACCTACTACCCTTCACAACTCTAGTCCCATACCATACAGTTGACTCTTAATGCCTTCTATAGTAGCCTTGCAAGGCAATAAGTTATACTCAAGTGTTGCTATGCAGCAGAGGGCCCAACAACAACTTCTCATTCAGAGTAATGTAGCCATGACAAGGTCATTCACATTTCAAGGCAAATATGAAAAGAAAATCAGGTGCAAATTTGAAACCAATATAGGTCAAGTGTAATTCTGAAAAATTGAAAGGAAAATTGTAAAAAAAAGACTGCAAGGAAAAACAACATGAATAAATTACATAGAAGACACAGCACAGACACAAAGCATTCGGCCCAACTGACCTAAACCAGCATTTATGCTCCATAAATGTACGGTAGCACAAGTGAGTAGGACTGTGGCTTCACAGCGCCAGGGTCCCAGGTTCGATCCCCCACTGGGTCACTGTCTGTGCGAAGTCTGCACATTCTCCCCGTGTCTGTGTGGGTTTCCTCCGGGTGCTCCGGTTTCCTCCCACAGTCCAAAGACGTGCATGTTAGGTGGGTCGGTCATGATAAATTGCCCTTAGTGACCAAAAAGGTGAGGAGGGGTTATTGGGTTATGGGGATAGTGTGGAAGTGAGCGCTTAAGTGGGTCGGTGCAGACTCGATGGGCCAAATGGTCTCCTTCTGCACTGTATGTTCTATGTTCTATATGAGCATTTTCTGACATTTCTACTTCCAACCCTATCAGCATTATCTCCTATTTCTTTCTCCCTCCTCTGTAGCTTCCCA